>NC_056728.1:1401092255-1401392255 GCF_019279795.1 Protopterus annectens
AAAAAGCAACATTAACCCATAAGAGAAGATTCAGCTCGAGACATATAAATGTGGTCATTGCAAATATTGTCATTTTTATCAATAATACATGTAATATTTCATTTTCCTGTGGGTTTCTTCCAGGTGCTCTGTTTTACTCCCACATTACAAAGGCATACATTTGAAGCGTTTCTCCCCGGGCCTCTGCTGAAAATTGGCTTTGTTCTACGTCGGACTTTCCAGGTAAACAAATGTTAAATAAATAAAAATAAATAATTGCAGCTGTTGACAAACCTATTAATGCAAGAGGTAGAAATAATTGCAACTCTTATGGTGTAGTATATATAGCGTGCTGTTCCATGTGTCCCAGTTATATTGGGAAGACCAATAGAAGGTTATCAAAGAATATATGAACGCGCATTAGCTATCTGTAAAAAGGATGAAAATAATACTTTAGCTAAGCATTCACGAGTGTGTCAGGACTTCAGGAAATTTGAGTTTTTTTGTTTTAGACCATGTCAATATGAGTAACTTAAGTGGGACTTTTAACATTATTTTAGAATGTAAGGAAGCTGAATGACAAATTCGGCTTAGAGCAGATAAAAGACCAGGTCTTATCAAATACATTAATTTAAAGTGTTTTTTACTAGAACAGAAATTATAATTTCTGTTTAAAATAAACACACATTTATAATCCTTGTAGGTAATGCACTTGTTTTAAGTGTTGTTTTACATTAAACATATTACAGCTAGTAGAAGTTTTAATGCACTTGTGCTTTTGTTTGCTCTTCATGGTTTTATGCTTCGGAGACATTGTAAAGATCCTTCACCAAAAAGGTGGTTGGTCCTCCGAACCCCCTTCCCAGGAGATATCTTGTCTCCCTCCAGGCTTGGAAGGAGGCAGAGACCATAGAAGCAATTCCCCATCGTCTGGACAAGATCCTAGCTCTACTCAAAGATAGGCTATTTTTGGAGTAAGGGAATCCCTGTAGATGCCATGGTTGTTGCAGCAGCCACAAAAAGGAGCTGGCTGAACAGAGCTCCACTGTCCATCCTCCTACAGTCTAGGGCATTGGAAGGTGCATTTATGCTTCAGTGACCTTTGCCTTATGGTCACTTAATTACTTGGCACACTTTCCTAGACTACAGAGGGACTTGATTAAGGAACTCTTCAACTCTAGTTGTGGGATCATATCGGCAAAGGAACAAAAGGTATTTTTGTTACAACTGGCCACTCTTCAATCTATTTCTGATGCGTCCACGAGGTTAATCTCTCATGCAGCTGAAGGTTTCTCATGGGCCATGGGTTCAGGCATAGTCATCAGGAAAGATGCTTGGATGTGCTTGTGTGATTTTGTGGAGCCCTTCAAGTCTTCTTTCATCAATGCTCCTTTTAAGGAATCTTCCTTGTTTGGGCCAAGTTTTAAAGATACACTTTTCCACAGTAAGCAAGATGGAAAGACCTTGTCTGCTGTGGGAATCCAGTTTTTTACCCTGCAAAGATCCTTTTCTAGGAATCATTGCTACGGGAAGAAGAAGATGTGTTTCCGAAAGAGCAGTGGGGAAATTCCAATGAAAGATGCCATCCACATGGCAGAGGCAGTCCACAAAACCAAGCAGTTTGAGATGCCTTTTCAGATAGGCCCTTTCAGCACTCCTGAAAGGTTGCCAGATTGTTTTTCTCTGGAGGCCGTCAGGGGACACTTACCTTTGGACCCAGAAGCCTTGGCAGCCATCACAAAAGATTTTTGGCTGCAAAAGATTATATCCAGAGGATATTTCATTCCCTTTTTATAAACTCCCCCATTCAAACAGAAAGGTCTCCCTGATGTTCGACCCAATCAGCAGGCGTTAGCAGCTCTAGAAGTTAAAAAGCTGTTAGACAAACACGTCATCCAAGAGGTCCCACCAGACCAAAGAGGATCCGGAATTTACTCAAGGTCCTTTTAATGCCAAAGAAAACAGGGGACCTGAGGCCCATGTTGGACCTTAGTTATCTAAATCAGTTTGTAAGGAACTCCAAGTTTCGGATGGCCACCGATCAGTCCGTACTGTCTCTTGGACAGAGAAATATGACTGTATGTGCACCAGAGATCTCCAAGATGCATACTATCACGTCAAGATCACCAACTGCTCTCAGAGATATTTGTGCTTTGGCTGGGGGCCAGTAATTGCCATTTCAGAGCCCTGTCCTTTGGTCTCATCACAGCCCCCAGGGTGTTCACCAAATGTATAGCAGTGGTTGCAGCTCATCACAGACTGCCCAGATTCACAGTGTTTCCTTATTTGGACAATTGGATCCGCATAGCTGCAGCCAGGCATCTCCTTGAAAAACCCAGGGATTACTTTCTCAGATTGTGTCAGTTCTTGGGGATCACAGCCAGTCTTCCCAAGTCCCATTTTCAGCCAGTTCAAGTCTTGGAATTTATAGGAGATCACCTAAACAGAGTCAATCAGCTGGTCTTTCTGCCACAAAAAAGAGTACATACTTTAAAATTGCATATTTACCAGATTTGCCGTCATCTTTCTCCTTCAGCAAAATTGGTTCTTCAGGCATTAGGATGTATGGCTGTGGCCATTACCCTGCTACCCACTGCTCATCTTCACATTTCTCGAGTCTGCAGGGACTCCGTTCTTTGGTGGATTCAGTCCAACGAAGTTTGTCAGGGACGCCCCTTTGTTTCCTCTCCCAAGGCCACGTTGACCACAGCCGCCTCCCAATTGAGGTGGGGGGGGGCAATATCTTGGGGCACAATGTTCAAGGTGCATGGTCCCTAGAAGAGAACATTTTGCATATAAATGTCTTAGAGAAGAGCAAAGTCCTTTTAGCATTGCAAGCCTTTCAGAACTCCCTTCCTCTAGGGACAATTGCTATCCAGATGGACAATATGTCAGTGGTATGGTACATCAACAAACAGGGGGGAACCAGGTCCTACCCTCTTTGCTGAGAAGCAGTGAGAGCCTGGTGGTGGACGAGCTCCTTTGACTGCCTTCTTATAGAATGCACATATTGGGGAAATCCAACAACCTACCCAACAAGCTTAGCAGGACTATTCTGATGCCCCACGAGTGGTCTCTCAACCATACAGTGGCGGAAAGGATCTTTTGTCAGTAGAGTCAGCCTTGCTGTGACCTCTGTACATGTCCCCTCAACAACAAGTGCAGCAGGTATTTCATCTGAGGGACTCACTGAGAGATGCTGTATTCCATGTTTGGCCAGTCTCCTGTACACTTACTCTCCCTTACCTATAATCCACAAATTTCTTCAGAAAGCACTCTGGTTGAAGAGCAAGCTTATCATCATTGCCCTCTTTCGGCTTTGGCAAGTTTGTTTCCCCTTTCTGAGGTCTCACCTTCTATCTCCCCCTTGGACACTGGACTCCAGTCCAGATCTGGTATCATCCCTTAGGAATGGCTCACCCAGACATTCCAGGCCTCAAGTTGACTGCATGGTTTTTCCAATTCCGATTATGGCTAGAATGTCCAGGCTTTCTTCACCAGTTCGCCAAATTTTAATTTCCTCCTAGAAACCTTCAAAGAGAAAAATATACAAGAGTAAATGGAAAAGAGATGTTCTTCGTCTCACATTGCTGCAGTCATAACCTGTGGGTAGTCCGCTGTCCTCGGTCGGCCCGAATACCAAAGAGTTAGGCTGGCGTCGGTCATGGTCGCCCAGAGCTGACGTCAGTACGCAGTAGTACTTAAGCGCATGACCGACGCCATATCCCCAGTCTTTCTTGCCGCGTGGTCCGAAGCAGAAGCAGCGTTTGCAAGTGCCGTTCGGCGTTCTGAAATTTTCAATTATTGAGTTTCAGACCGAAGCCAAGTTGGGCTAAGTACCCTGTTGGGGAAAATTTTTGTTTTTTCTTGCCTGTTAATCCGGATGTCAGAAAAAGTTAATAATTGTATTTCTTGTGGGAAACAGATACCTCATAGGGACTATCATTCTCTCTGTATTCCTTGCTTGGGGCCTGAACACGACGTAGTCGGGTGTCGCTTTTGCGCTAGATTTAATAAGCGCACCATTAAACGAAGATTAGACTGTGCCAGGCTTGTTTTCGGTAAGCGGTGTAATTATAACATGCCGTCGGATCCTCCGACGCCCGCTACCGCTAAAAAGTGTAAAGATAAATCTTTAAGGTCTAAACCGGATGAGTCGTCCGTTGCGGACGCCGGTTCTATGGAACCTTCGGTTGAATCTGTGGATCCGGCCGAGGTCTCGGCTGAATACCAGGGGGAACCTTTACTTTTGCAGGAGTTGGCCTCTCAGGAGTTAGGCCAGGCCGAGGCTGCCTCTCAGGTTTCTGTAGTTCCATCCCTACAAAAGGTTATTAGGCCTTCTACCTCAGTGGCTAAAGGCCATGCTAAGGCAAAACCTGGTCTTACAGGTACTGGCCATAGCCCTAGTTCTTCAGCTTCTGTTCCTAAAAAACATATGTTGAAAATGGCAGAGGATTTGATTACTTTGATCAGGGGTTCTATGCCCCCCCAGAGAAGAGGACTTGGGTGGAGACAGATTTAGAGGGAATGGAGCATTCTTCAGACTTCTCTGAGTCTTCAGCTGAGGATATTCAGGATTTCCCTCCCTATTCAGATTCGGATGCAGAGGATTCCTGTCCTTCTGCTTCTCCTCCAGAGGATTTTTCCTTTTCTGAAACTTTACATTCCATGAGGGAACATTTCAAGTGGGAAGGTCAGGATTTTTCAGATTCTCGAAAAAGGCTTAGGGAATTTTTGTTTTTGCCACAACATAGGCCCTTGGCTATTCCCCCTGTCTTAGATGTAGTTCAGGATGTTTTTTCAGAAGCTTCTCTTAATCCTGATTCTTTACCCCCTGCCCCTGTCAAGCCTGACAGATATTACAGAGTTCCAGAAGCACATAAATATTTGTATAAGAGTCCTAGAGCTGACCCGGAAACTATTATTCACGGGCCGAAGGGTGTCAGGGCTTCTGTGGTTAAGAATCCAGTTCCTTTGGATAAAGATTCTAGAGCATTGGATAGGTGGGGGAAAAAAGTGTACACCTCTTCTACGTTGGCTATGAGGGCTTTAAATTGCCAGTTTCATATGCTGAAGTATCAGAATTTTTTGTTAGGCCAATTGAAATCTAAGGTGGATGCTTTTTCCGAGGGTATAGAGTGTAAAGAATTGCAGGAGTTGGTTCATGCATCGGATCAGGTTGGGAAACATTCTCTACAGTGTGGTTTCGATGCCCTTCAGGCTTCATCCAGGGTGGCTGCTACTGGTTCAGTTATTCGTAGACATGCCTGGCTTAAGGATCAAAATTTGTCAGAGCATGTTAAAGCTCGGATTTTGGATGCTCCTCTGCAATCAGAAGTTCTTTTTGGTTCTCCTGTGGAGTCAGTTTTGAAAAAGATGGAAGATAAGGCTAAGTCTATGCAGACGGTCAAGGAATTTTTGCAGGTGCAGCCCCCTAAGTTTAGCAGGAATTGGCCTGCTAGAGGATGGTCCTACCCTACTTCAGATTATCAGTCTAAAGGCAGGTCTAGACGTGGTAGAGGCAGGGCTCACGCTCAGGGTTCTTTCAGACCTAGGACTTGGAGTTCTCCTGCACAGTCTTCTGGTGAGGGCAGGGGTCAGCCTTTTCGTAAACAGACCCAATGACCTGTATTTTCAGCTGCCAGATCCTTCTTTTCTGGCAGCTCCTCTAGGAGGAAAGTTGGTTCTTTTCAAACAAAACTGGCATTTGGTCACCTAGGACAAATGGGTGCTGGAAATAATAAATCGAGGTTACAAGTTTTATTTTCACACTTTTCCCCCTTTCAAAGGCATGCCGGATGTGCCTCCACAGCAAAGGCTGGAGGCTCAGAAGCAAATTTCCTTGCTTTTTCAGATGGGGGCCATCCAGGTGGTACCTCCGTCAGAAGTAGGCCTAGGGTTTTACTCCCGTCTTTTTCTAGTGCCAAAGAAAGGAAACACTTGGAGGCCAATTCTGGATTTGTCCATTCTCAATACCTACCTAGACATTCCAAAGTTCAAGATGTTAACATTACAACAACTTCTACCTATGCTAGGCAAAGATCATTGGATGGTAACCCTGGATCTCAAAGAGGCCTATCTTCACATTCCCATCAGGCCCAGCTGCAGGAGATTCCTGCGATTTCGGGCTGGTACTTCTCATTATCAGTTCTCTGCATTGCCCTTTGGTTTATCTACTGCGCCCAGGGTGTTCACAAAAGTTCTGACTCCTGTAATAGCTTTCTTCAGACAAAGGGGAATTCAAATTTATCCTTATCTGGACGATTGCCTGATTCTTGCTCAAGACAAAGACAAGTTGCTTCAACATCTACAGTATGTAATGGCAGTTTTAAGGTGCCTAGGGTATTCTGTGAACGAAATAAAGTCCAGTCTAGTACCCTCTCAGGACATGTGCTTTCTGGGTGTGAGACTGAATACAGCTTCTCAGATGGCTTTTCTGACCCCGGACAAACAAAGAACTCTTCACCTATATTTCCAGCAGTTATCAGTACAGTCCAGGCTGACTGCACGGACAGTCCTTCATGCCTTGGGGTTCATGGCATCTTGCATTCTAGTACTTCCCAATGCCAAACTGCATATGAGGAAGCTACAATGGTATCTCAAAAGTGTATGGACTCAACACTGCCACGATTTGGACACTGTCATTCGGATAATACCTTGCATCCAGAAGGAATTCTTGTGGTGGGCTCAGGAATGTCACCTAAACAAGGGACTCTCTGTGACCCGACCGGAGGCGAGTCAGATTGTAACAACGGATGCCTCAGACTTGGCTTGGGGAGCACACTTCAATGGGAAATGGATTCAAGACACGTGGCCTCCCAGACTACTACATTTGCATATCAACATGAAGGAGATGTTAGCAGTCCAATTTGCCCTGATGGCCTTCAAGGACCTACTTCAACCAGGACAGGTGTTGATTCAAACAGACAACACAACAGTGATGTGGTACATCAACAAGCAGGGGGGAACCCATTCTTACCCTCTTTGCAGGCAAGCAATGATATTGTGGGAGACTGCTCTGAGTTTGCACATCAATCTTCAAGCACGGTTTCTGCCAGGAGCACAGAACTCCCTAGCAGATGTTTTGAGCAGACAAATTGTGGATCCTCACGAGTGGAAGTTGGATCCTCACGTATTCCAACAGTTGACAGTGGCTTGGGGAACTCCAGACATAGATCTGTTCACTTCTCCACTAAATTTCCAACTGCCAAAATTTTGCACAAAGATGTTTCACCCAAAAGCTTGGAAAGTGGATGCTCTATCTTTCAGTTGGAACAACCTTCACGTCTATGCTTTTCCTCCCCTGCCTCTCCTTCCCAAAGTGAAAGTCAGGCGGGACAAGCCTTGCATGATTTTAATAGCACCAGATTGGCCACGTCAGCACTGGTATCCTCTGCTGAGGAGTTTAGTTCAGGAGCCTCCTTGGCCTTTGCCACAGATTCCTCACTTGTTGTCCCAGTCAAGCAATCATTTTCTCAATGTCAGGGTACAGTCCCTGCATCTAACAGCCTGGCGTATTCTGTTTTAGAGCCTGGGGGTTCTCAGCTTCCTCAACAGGTTTTAAATGTCATTTTGGAAGCCAGGCGGCCTAGTACTAGAAAAGTTTATGCTGATAAATGGAGGAGATTTTTTTCTTTGGAGCACAGCAAAGAGCTTTGATGTCTCAGTGCCTAATTTGAGTTTTATACTACAGTACCTTACTGAATTACTAGACAAGGATTTGTCTTTTTCCTCTGTGAAAGTTCATGCTGCAGCCATTTCTGCTCACTATGATTGTGACTCTCCTTTATTTTCTCACCCTTTGTTTAAGCAATTTCTTAGAGGGGCAAAAAATATAAGACCCCCGCGTAGAGCTCCTACTCCTTCCTGGGATCTCAATTTTGTGTTGGAGAAGCTTACTTTACCTCCTTTTGAACCTGCAGCTACGTCTGAGTTGAAGTTTTTGTCTTGGAAGACTGCTTTTTTGTTGGCCATTACTTCTGCTAGGAGGGTATCTGAATTGCAGGCGCTCATGGCAGTTGAACCCTTCCTGATATTCCATAAGGATAGGGTGTCTTTGCGTACTAACCCCACTTTTATGCCTAAAGTGATTTCTAATGTGGCCTTAAACCAGTCTATTCATTTGCCTACTTTTTATGCTGATCCCCAAAATAAGGGGGAAAAAGTATTGCATTCTTTGGATATTCACAGGCAGTTACGCTATTATTTGAGCAGAACTAAAGAGTTCAGGCAGACTCAACAGTTATTTGTTTCTTTTGCTTTGGGTTCACAAGGGAAAGCTGTTTCAAAACAAACTATTTCTAAGTGGATTGGCCATTGTATTGCTTTTTGTTATTCTCATCATGGGAAGGATGTTCCTGCTGGGATCAGACCTCATTCCACTAGGGCTACTGCCACATCTACTGCCTTTTTGAGGGGGGTAGCTACTAAGGATATTTTGGAGGCAGCTTCTTGGAGTTCAGTGCACACTTTTACTAAGCATTACCATCTCCCTCTTTATTCCAAGTCTAGGGCTGGGTTTGCCACTGTAGTTTTACAGGGCATGTTAGCAGCTCCTAATGCTTTTTAGTTTGCCAGTCTCCCTTTACCTTTGCTTTGGGATTCTACCCACAGGTTATGACTGCAGCAATGTGAGACGAAGAACATAGTACAGTTTTGTACCTACCATAAATGTAGATGTTCGAGGATCCACATTGCTGCAGTCCAATTTTCCCTCCCTCCTTCCCCTCTATAGGTTGGGGTTGCTGTGTTTCTTTTGGGATACTTATTATTTTTCTCAATGGTGGTTGTTGGGTATTTACTTTTTTGGCTATGGCCTTTCCTTTTTAGGCCTTCTGACATCTGGGGCAAGAAAGACTGAGGATATGGCGTCGGTCATGCGCTTAAGTACTACTGCGCACTGACGTCAGCTCTGGGCGACCATGACCGACGCCAGCCTAACTCTTTGGTATTCGGGCCGACCGAGGACAGCAGACTACCCACAGGTTATGACTGCAGCAATGTGGATCCTCGAACATCTACATTTATGGTAGGTACAAAACTGTACTTTTCCTATTGGGCACAACAGAGAGAATTATTTATTGACATTTGATGACCGTGAAATTCCACTGGGTCAGAAACCGATTTTCAGTGGAGGCCTGGGGAGAAAAGCTCCTAATACAAATACAGAGATGTAATGCAGAAATAATATTCAAAATAGTATAGACAATGTTATGTTGTTTAGATCATAATATACAATAAACTGACAAAAATCACATAGGTTATAGCTAATAGCTTCACAGTAAATATTTTTTTTACAGGTAATTTTAGGCAGCTCAAGAGGTAGAGCTGGAAGTAAAGAGAGGTATAGTAAAACTAGAAATTATCAAACTGACACAGAAAGGAGGAGATAGTGGGAGATTAACTTAGTTTAAGGTTAGATCCCTTTACTGCTCCCATTCCTGCTGTTTTAGATTTTCTTGCTTTAATTTTTCAAGGCAGTGCTAATTTCTCCACCATCAACATTCAGCTAGCAGCCATCTGTAATTATCAGACTAGAGGTATTACTTTCCCTTTAGCTTCATCCAGACTATGTAAAGCATTCCTTAAAGATGCTTTTTTGCTTTTACCTCAGATTAAAGATCCTACTTCACCTTGGGATCTTACAGATGTGTTGCAAAGTTTGGTTCAGCCTCCCTTTGAGCCCTTAGCCAAGTCTGATCTCAAATTTCTTTCTTGGAAGACAATCTTTCTTCTGGCTATCACTTCTGCTAGGCGAGTTTCTGAACTCCAAGTACTCCCTTCAAAACCGCCTTATTTGATTTTCCATAAATACAGAGTTACCTTATGTACTAATCCATCTTTTCTACCAAAAATAGCCTCCGAAACAAACATCAACCAAGTGATCAATTTGCAAGTCTTCTCTCCATTTTTTTCCAAGAGGAATACATGCTTCCCATTTTTCAAGTACATAAGCAGCTTCATTTTTATCTTCATAGAACAAAGGATTTTAGAAAAACTGACCAACTGTTTGTTTCCTTTCCTCATAACAAATTGGAAAACCAGTATCCAAAGTCACCTTAGCTAAATGAATAAATGATTGTATTCCTGTATTTACTGTTTATGGGGTTTGCCTTTGACAAGACTTCCAAAGCTCACTGTACTAGATCTATGGCCACATCCTCTGCTTTCTGGACCAGAACTTCTATTGAGGATATTTGTGCTGCAGCCACTTGGTCTGGTGCTCATACTTTTATTGCTCATTACAAGTTGGATATCTTCTCCAGAAACAGGGCTGCCTTTTGTTCTGTGGTAGTCTGGAACATCCTTCCATGAGGGCCACTCAGTTTGTTTGTTTTTTTAACAAAAACATCTTTATTAAATTATGGCATATGGCATAAACAAACTTACATTTATATCAATGAAAAACAAACATTGACACCACTGTGGTTGCAAACATTATACATCACAGACACCACTGAAATAACTGTAGTTGCAAACATTATACATCATTTATAATCTAACCAGTCATTGTTAGTTAAGCATTGTACAGCTCATATAAATTCTGACTTCTTTTAAACCTTATTCCTTCTCTGCATATATTGTTCCCACAGTTCCCATTTTTCCTATGTAGTTTGCTCCTTCCCTTTTCTAAAGATCCCAGTTCCAGTTGTTTTATCTCTGTCACTGTGTTTGCTACTTCTAGTAAAGCTGGTTTAGACTTTGATTTACATTTTCTAGTAATTGCTTTTTTTGGCAGCACCATAATTAGACTCAGCAAGGCTTTAGTATGTCTAGGCAATTCCGATTGTGTATCATAGCTCAAAAATATCATCTCACTAGTCAGTTCAATCTGCCCACCCATCATCCCTGACAGAGCAGTCCGCAGAGAAACTTTAAAGTCTGTCAACTCACCACACTCCCAAAAAGCATGTTCCCAACCGCCTTTTTCTTCCCCAATCTTCAACATTTGCTATCCACCTGAGGAAAAATTCTTTGGAGAGTACTTGGGGTATAAAAATACCTGTGTAAACACTTCCAGGCAAAGATCCTAAATCTTCTAGACTTTGTTGCATATTTGGGAGATATACATATATCCCCCATTGTCTCTTTATGAATTGCTTATCCAGTCTGTCTTCCCAGTCATTTCTAAGCTCATCTGATTGGTTCTTATAGTTGTCATGCAGTATTTTATATGCTCTACTAATTATTCTTTTTTTTACCAGCAGCTTCTATGCTAGAGTCTATTAAAAACTCTACCAGTGCTGGCCTTTCCCTCTTTCTTTCTCTTTGCCTATACTCTGATATCAGTCCTTGATGAGGAGGGAAATCTCTAACCTGCCATTCTTGGCATCTTCCCATTCTGTCACCTTTCCCTTTCCAGTTATTTGCTCCCAGTACCTTTGTTCCTTTGCCAGATTTGAAGTAGTTTACTTCATTTGATCTTCAGCCTGTGGGTCTTCGGATCCGCATCGGATCTGACACAACCGCATTTTCCAGCTATGGTTCCGAGCTCCATGCTCCTCCCCTTACTCATAATGCCCCCTGTCTCCCTTCTTCCCTCAGATCTTGTTTGCTGCCTGAGAGTGAACAAGCATGGTCCAAGCTCCAGCGTTTTTGTGCCGTATTTGTAAGGTTGTATTTCTCTATTTTAGCTGTTCTCTTGACTTTCTCTTCTCTTGAACTTTTCTGTACCTCCCCGGGGTTCTTCGTTTAGTTAAAAAAAAAGAAAGAGAGAGTAGGCTTTCCTTTCCTTTCCCTTTTCTCTTTCCCACGTGAGGGTGTGTGTGTGTGTGTGTGTGTGTGTGTGTGTGTGTGTGTGTGTGTGTGTGTGTGTGTGTGTGTGTGTGTCTGTTTCTTGGCCAGCTGAACAGATGGCGGATGCCCTGAAGCCTGGTTTCAGAAAGTGCACAGGGTATGGCCATAAGCTTTCCTCGGTGGATGGCCACGCTCTGTGCATGGTCTGCTTGGGGGTTGAACACCTCCAGTCCCCCTGTCCTATTTGCACTGGGTTTAGCCCCAGGGCACTTAAGGACAGGCGGGACAAATTGAGCCTAAGGGCCTGTTCCCCTCTTCTGCTGGGACTGTGGTCCCCTCTTCCCCTGCAGGGAAAGCAGAGGCTGCTGCTCCATCTTCTTCTTCCTCAGCCTCTGGAACTCCCATTCCGACCAAGAGGTCCGGGGAAGGGGATCAAGTTAAGAAAGACCGGCCTTGCAAGCGATCCCCCGACAGCTTGTCCCCTAGGTTTTCACCTGAGACCAAGGAACAACAAAGCCGGTCTCCTGCCAGGTCTTCCCTCCCACCGATACTCCTGTCTGATTTCAGCAGTGTCCTCCCGCTCCATTCAGAGCCTGTTGGAAGCAGAGATGGACAAGATGATGCAGAGGTTTATCCGCACTCAGATACAGATGGGGGTCTTGCTGGGGCCATCTCCCTCCAGAGCGGGTCCCTTCCAACCATAGTTCCATTCAATTACTCCTTCTCCAATCCTACCCATGGTTTCAGAGTCATTGGATCTGAGGACGATCAGAGTTGAGGGGGTCGTCACCGATGGTACGCTGTACTTCAACACCGGCCAGTGCCTTGAGTTTGTCAGACCCGACAGGATTGGATCTGAGCAGCAGCCTCGGGATCAGATCCGAGGGGGTGTTTTCTGCTCCGAGCCTGTCTGAGAAGAGCATTCCTCTCAGCATCTCGGCTCCAGCAGGTTTGACTCTGGCAAGGGGGAGCAGCTTCCACTTTCTGCCCAGTAGGCATGTTTCCCCTCTGCGTTCGACATGGTGGAGACGGTTCTCACTGGGTCGAGACCTCAGACCATCTCGTATTCTGAATCCATCCAGACCCCCTGGCTCTGAGTTGTGGTTCCAGTCATCTTGCCCTCTTAGGGACAGCTCATGCCTGTAATGCTCCAGGTAGTGCTGCCTTCAGAACAGCCCGTTTGCGAGGCCTCCCCAGACAGTCTCCCTGAGGAGGCCCCCCACAAACATAAGTGTAAAAGGAGGCACTTGGACTCTCCACCAGTCCCTCATGGAGGACACGGACTTGGATGATGAAGAAGGCTCCCTAAGGTCATCCCCCAAGGATGTCTCCTTTGTGGGCATCATGGAGCTTCTCTGCCAGAGGGGGGAGGTGGTCTGCCCCAAAGCCAACCCCTGACAAGTCCGTGTTTCTGGAGCCATTTGGCTCGGGCCCATCTACCTCTTGGGTGTCCCCTCCTGCCAATCCACTTGTGGAGCTAATAATATCTAGGGCTTGGAAGGAGCCGAACACCATAGAGCCAATACCTAAGTGTCCAGATAAGGTTTTGAGTCCCCCCTTGTACAAGCTTCATTGGCACAAGGGATCCCCTGTAGATGCTATGATGGTGATGGCAGCCACCAAGAAGGAGTTCGCTCAGGAGAGCTCCATGGGCCAGCCTTCTGACCGAGAGTTGAGAGCGATGGATCACTTTGGGAAGCGAGTTTTTGCTTCAGCGACCTTCTCTGTGAGGGTGCTGAACTATATGGCTCGCGTCATCCGACTCCAGAGAGATCTTGTCAAGAAAATCATGGAGTCGACCCAGGGTCCATATCGGCAGAGGACAAGAAGATGTTCGATGCACGAATGACCACCCTAAAAGCAGTAGCCAACACATCCATGCATTTGCTCTCCCACACCACGGAGAGAGACGCACAGCCAGCAGGGACAGGCATTGCTATCAGGTGTCATGCTTGGCTCTGCTTATGTCAATTCTCGGAGCCCTTCATGGTGTCTTTTATCAACACCCCTTATGACGGTTCTTCCATGTTCGGGAAGACAGTCAGAGAGACTTTGGTTCAGAAGGAGAAGGATGGGAAGACACTGTCTGCTATTCGGATCTGCTTCTCCCCACCTCAAAGGTCCATTTCCCGGAACCAACGAGGCCCAAAGAAGATGTGGTTCCGCAAGTCTCAGGTGTTTTCCCGGGACACTCAGGACTCGCCTTTCCCCAGGGCAGAGGGGGGTTTCACAGATGCCCCCCTAGAGGCAGAGGGGGTCCTAACAATTTCGGGTCCCGAGAACCCTTCTCAGATAAACCCGGGCAGCAGCCTTGAGGGGTTGCCCGACTGTTCATCTCTGGAGGCAGTCAGGGGTTGTTTGTCGTTACACCCTTTAGCCTGGGAGTCCATAACAACAGATCAGTGGGTGTTGCACATCATATCCAGAGGATATTCTATTCCCCCATCCAACAAAGCCGTCTCGGACATCCCACCCGTGGAGCGGGAGGAGGCAGCAGTATAAATAGATTCATAGCTAAGGAAAAGAGTCATCCAACCGATCCCCCTAGACTAATCTGGAGTTTATTCCAGGTTCTTTTTAGTGCCGACAAAAGACAGGGGATCTCAGACCAATCTTGGATCTGTCCAAATTGAACATGTCTGTAACCAAGACAAAATTCTGGATGGTCACGATTCAGTCTATCCTGCCCTATCTGCAGGCCAGTGACTGGATGTGCTCGATCGATCTCCAGGACGTGTACCATCACATCAAGATGGACAGGCACTACCGGAGGTTCCTTCACTTCTGGCTGGGTGCCAATCATTATCAGTTTCAAGCCTTTCCCTTTGATCTCACCACAGCCCCCCCGGGTGTTCACCAAGGTAATGGCGGTAGTAGCGGATCACCTGAGCCGTCAGGGTATTCAGGCCTTTCCGTACCTGGCCAATTGGCTCTTTACTTCAGAGCATCTGCTTTGTAAGGCCAGGGACTCCTTCCTTCAGCTAGCCAACAAGTTGGGCATCACAGTCAACATGAACAAATCTGCTCTACTCCCAGTTCAAGTTTTGGATTTCATCGGGGCACGGCTGGACACATTACCAATGAGGATGTTCCATCAGACAGGATACACAATCTGAGGTTACATGTCTTACACATTCTATAGACCCATTTGCTGACAGCCGAGGCAGTGTTAATAGCGTTGGGGTCTATGGCGGCCATGATCAATATTCTTTCAATAGAGCTTCTTGATATGAGTGTGTTGCAGTGGACACTTGTGGTTCAGTGGTCCCTGTTAGATCTCCCTTTGTCCTTTCCGGTGAGAGTCTTGAAGGCAAGCAGGGGCTCCCTTTGGTGGTGGATTCAGTCCCCAGATGCCATCAAGGGACGCCCATTCCAACCTGCCTTTCCCAAGACCACGGTGACCATGGATGCCTCCCTACAAGGGGGGGGGCACTGCTCAGGAAGGACAGTCCCAGGCATGTGGTCCCCCTTCCGAGGCCTATCTGCACATCAGTGTTCTAGAGATGAGAGTGGTTCTTCTTGCGTTGCAGGCCCTTCATGCTCATCTTCCTCTAGGAACGATTGCAATTCAGATGGACAGTATGTCAGTGGTCTATGTCAGTGGTCTGGTATATCAACAAACAAGGGGGAACCAGATCTTATCCCCTATGTCGAGAAGCCATGAGAGTGTGGGAATGGGCGAGCTCCACCGGCCATTTTCTGGTGGCAACGCACATTCCGGGATGGTCCAACATTCTAACGGACAGGCTCAGCAGATCTGTCCTGATGCCTTATGAGTGGTCTCTGAATCCTTCATTAGCAGAACAGATCTTTCTAGAGTGGGGTCATCCTTGCTGCAATCTCTTCGCTTCTCCAACGGGAAATGCAGCAAGTTTTTCACTCTGCCACCCCCCCCCACCCCCCACCCCCCGCCAGGGGAAACCTCTAGAGACACTCTGATTCATGCTTGGCCTCTCGATCTTCTTTATGCATATCCTCCTCTTCCCCTTATGTCGAAATTTCTGCAGAAAGCCCGAAGGCTGGGGAGCACTGTGATCCTCATCACCCCATTCTGGCCTCGACAGGTTTGGTTTCCCTTACTCAGGTCTCATCTAGTTTTTCCACCATGGACTTTGTATACGGTTCCGGATCTTCTCTCGCATCCCTCGGGGATCCCACACCCAGACCTGGACAGTCTGAAGCTCACTGCTTGGCTGCTCTGGTTCCCATGATTATTAGGACTCCCTGTTTGTCATCCTCTGTTAAGTCCATTGTGGTAGCAGCTCACAAATCTTTTACCAGAAAAGTGTAACGTAGTAAATGGAAATGTTTCTCGATATGGGCCACTCAGCAGTCCCTGGACCCTTTTACTGCACCTCTTTCAGCAGTCTTAGATTTTCTGGCTAGCATTTTTCAACAGGGCACCAATTCCTGTACGGTTAAAGATCAACTGGCAGCCATTTCTAATTTTCATGTGGGGGTAAATATGTCTTCATTGGCTTCCTCTAAACTTTGTAAGACCTTTCTTAAAGGTGCTTTTCTTCTCAGATCCCTGGTAAAGGATCCTATCCCACCGTGGGACCTTACCTTACTGTTGCAGACATTGGTTTCCCCCTTTTAAGCCTCCGGCTTCAGTGGATTTGCAGTTTCTGACCTGGAAAACTGCCTTCTTGGTCGCCATCACTTCGCCAGAAGGGTGTCAGAGCTTCAGGCTCTTTCAATCAAAATGCCATACATAATTTTTCATAAAGATAGGGTGTCGCTATGCACTAACCCGTCCTTCCTTCCTAAGGTAGCTTCGGAAGCCAATATTAATCAGACCATTAACTTGCCAGCCTTTTTTCCTAACTACCAGAACAAAGGGGAATATAGATTACATTTACTGGATGTGCATAGACAATTGAGGTTTTACCTACACAGGACTAAACCTTTCCGCAAATCTGATCAACTTTTTGTGTCTTATGTCAAACCTTTCTTTGGTAAAGCAGATTCAAAAGTGACAGTTGCTCACTGGATTTCACAATGCATTGGCCGAGCCCATTTGGAGAGAGGTCTGTCTCTGCCAGGGGAAGTGAAAGCTCATTTGACCCGATCTATGGCTACATCAGCGGCCTTTTGGTCCAGGGTATCTTTCGATGATATTTGTTCGACTGCCACTTGGGCCTCATCTCATACCTTTGTTTTGCATTATAAATTAAATATTGCCTCTAAGAGTAGAGCATCCTTTGGCTCTGTGGTGCTTCGGAACATCCTTCCATGAGGGCCACCCAAGAGTTTGGTAGCTGGGGACTCTGTCCCACAGGTTGAAGATCAAATGAAGTAAACTACTTCAGATAAAGACGTTATGGACTCACTATAATGTTCCATCTGAGTAGTTGTACTTCATTTGTCTTCAACCATCCCCCCCTCCTTCCCCCTAATCTTATTATTCAGATTATGATATGTTTTCTTATCAGATGGTTATTGTTGGGATCCTTGGTCCTGTCCAGGCTAAGGTTTTTTTCATATTGGTTATCTTAGTGATAAGGTGTCATTGGGTCGGGTGTCTGATACATGTTAGGCAACAAACTCAATCTGAGGGGAGAAGGGAGACGGAGGGCATTATGGGTAAGGGGAGGAGCTCGGAGCCATCCCTGGAAAATGCAGCCGTGTTAGATCCGATGCAGATCCGAAGACACACAGGTTGAAGACAAATGAAGTACAACTACTCAGATGGAACATTATGGTGAGTACATAACTTCTTTTTTTCTCCAGTAAATTCCAGCCCTCTCTTGCCTATTGTCTGTATCCCTAACTGCAGTCATCTCTATTTGCAGAATCTTTTTTCCATTACCATGCTGGTTTACTTCTTAAAACACTCTCTGCTGTTTTATGAATATAATATTCTATATGATTGTTGTCGTTCTCCTTAAGAGTCTGCATCTAAAATCCCAGTCTCTCCTTGTTTTTTGAGCTCCACGCTGTATCATCATAATCTCTTTCCACTTTGAATTTTAGTTTTCTGCTTGTGCCATGTGTAAGAGCCTTAACTGTGTTGCTCTAAATACCTCCTCAAATTAGGTAATCTTAGTCTGCCTTGTTCTGTTGGAAGAATCAGTTTGTCCCACTTGACCCTTGCCATCTTCCCCTACCAGATAAAATCCTTCAGCTGTTTTTCAATTGCTATCCACAGCTTCTCCTGTGGTTGATAAAAATATGCCTGACCTGTGTGTAAGATTAAAGGGACTAAAAACATTTTGATTGCTTGTATCCTACTATCCATATCCATATAACAAAGACAATGTTTTATACCCCTGACATCCTGACGTCATGGAAGAAGGGACAGCAACCAATGCAGGACCCAAGACTTTGTTAATCAGGCCGACTGAGGGCAACCTGCCAGCAGATTACCCAAATGTAATGACTGCAACAGTGAATACACTCGAACATCTACATTTATGGTAAGTGTACACAACTGTACTTTCCTCCCCTTCTTGTTCTGAGACATCCCCCCTGTTTTGCAATAGTTTAAAATTTGTCAGAACCTCTAAATAATTCTTATTACTTTTTAATCATATCTCCCTTTCTTTTATTTCCACCCTAGCTTTAAACTCCTCTTTAATTTTATCCCGCTCCCTAGCTCCTGAATTATTTCCAAAGCCCATTCCTGAAATTTCTCTCAGCAGATAGGTGAGAAAGCGCCAGTGTCTCATTTTTATCTCATTACCTTGTGTTTTTATTTTAGTTATTATTGGCACATGATATGAAATAGTTATTGGGTGTGTTTCAAGACCTTCAGTTAAATACACATGTTCCTGTGAGATATAGAATCTGTCTAGCCTAGGCCAGTTTTTGTATCTTGGAAAATAATATGTAAATTCACTCCAAGTTCCTAGTATTAAATTCACATCTTCCATGCCAAATATTTCATAAATTTCATCAAAAATCTACCCTCCTTTGATACATTTTCCCTTCTAGGCCCCCCCCAGACACATCTTCAGTGTTGCAAACCAAATTCCAGTCCCTACCTATAGGTAATATTCCTTGCTGAAAGCTGATTATTTCTCCCAGAATTTATTAGCAGTTTTAGGGGGAATGTAGATACATGCCAGTGTAATCCTCCTCCCTTGCCAGTAGCCTGTAGTACTATATCTCTTCCATTATTTTCTTTTTTTTCCTCTTAGAGGGCCACCTAGGGTTATAATAGCTGGGGACTCTGTCCTGTTCTTTGAGGAATTAATAAAAATGAAAAGTTATGTACTCACCATAATTATGCTTCTTTGTTGTCTATTTTCATTCTTCCTCAACTTCCAATCGTTCTTTCCCCTCTGATTTTCTTTGGGAGTGACCTGATAAAGAGTTTGGAACCACTGTTCCTGTTTGAGCCCCTATTCTGTTCCTTTTCCTTTTATAAGTTATATTCTAGATAGGTATGACAGGTAATACAGCAGTAAGGAGCATTATGGGTAAGGAGAGGAGCTTAAGAGTCGGATCCAGGAGTCTGGAAGAAATGCATCTGAGTCAGATTTAAAGTTGGATCCAAGACCAGTTTGTTGAGGAAGAATGAAAGTGGACAACACAGATGCATAGTTAGGTTGAGTACATAACTTTTATTTTTCCATGCCTGTTTTATTTAGACCATGAGCAGAACACAGAGGATTGTGAACATTGCTGCAAGATTAAAATGACTACAAAATTAAGAAGGCAGAAAGCTTCTTTAAGATGGAAAAAAAAGGCACCACATTGGAGACAAAATCAAAGACAGAATATTTGATAGAACATAGAGAAGTGGGAAATACTGAAAAAGAGGGCACTGTCATTAAAGTGGAGAAGAGTTTGCCCCCAGACAATACTTTCACAGAATATCAACGTTTTGTATCATATTTTGGTTTGTTCCTAATGAACTTTCTGTTTTTCTGACAAGTCATTGAGGTTGAAGTCACTAGATAATGATATCCATTTGAATTGTAGACTTCATATCAGCAGCTGTGTGGTTCCCCCAATCTGCTGCCGCCCAATTTTAAGTTGAGGAGAGGGGGGGGGGAGCTGCTTCTCTTGGACTTGCAAAATAAAACGTCTTTTCTCCTTTTAAAGATTAGCAAACTGCTTCTTACGGGTCTGCATTTGTAGCAAGCAGCTGCTACAGTTTGTCCCATATGACACACAGACCGCTGCAGAGCTTAAACTCTAATGACTGCATATGCATAAATGCTGATATGTACCAAATACCATTCGGGATCTACTGAACCACATCTCCCAATAGTTTATGCCCAGGATGGCCTCCCCCTTTGCTCCACCCTAGCTTTGCTGCTGTCCTTTAGAAAGTGCATGCTAATGTAAAAACTGTTATTCTAGTAACTTTCTAAGTTTATAAGAGCATACTTAAAATCTGTTTGATTTTGTGCCTTTATCCCCCATTATTTTTGGCTTTATCCAGAATTCTTGCACTAAGAGATTGAGAGGTATGCACGTACGTTACTGAGCTTCTTTTGTGGTTGGCTTTTCATTTTGTTGACTCCTAGAGAAAGCGGTATGAAGTGTTTTATTTCTTTAACTCTGTACTGATGTTGTTGTCTATTAAGCATGTGTGATTTGTCAGTACCTGTGTTAGATCGTGTGTAATATTTCAGTGATCATTCTTGAAGTTAAAATAGTTGACGAGACTGAAATCTCTGATGGAAGTCGCATTACAAAGGCCATTTCTCTCCTGTGTTGAAGACTTGCATTTCCTTTCTAAGTCTGTAACAGAGTTTAAGAAACTGGGGGAAGAAATATTGTTGGTTTCTGCAGAAAAAAACTTTAGAACCAGTACTGGGTCTGTTCAGAGATGATCATGGGTCAGTTTAAAATGAAACTTTCTTTACCTCATTCATACCAGTGAAGGCCCTGGATCAGAAAAAAAATGCATGGAGGTTGTTTTCTAGCTTGTTTGAATGAAGAGGAATTTAACATATCAAGTCTTTATTCTTCTGAACAGTGCAGCCTGTCAGACCATGAAGATTTCTTCACAGTCCTCTGGTTCTACATATCACAATATTAATTTCAATGGTAATTTTAACTATTGAGTTTTAGGTGTGTGTGTGTGTGTGTGTGTGTGTGTGTGTGTGTGTGTGTGTGTGTGTGTGTGTGTGTGTGTGTGTGTGTGTGTGTGTGTGTGTGTGCCTTCTGTGGAAGGTTGGGCGCCGGGCTGGCAACTCGACACTGTAAAACTCCACTGCCAATCATGAGCGGACAGTTGATCCGCTGTGGCGACCCCTAACAGGGAAAAGCCGAAAGAAGAAGAAGAAGAAGAAGAATTTCAACAAAGCCATAAATGCTGTAGAGGAAATTGTAACTGGCTTACAATAGATAATTCTCATAGTTCTCCTTTATTTAAAACCTTCCAAGATTTGTACAAAAAAATTCTGGAAGTCAGTCACATGTGCATACTTCTGCTGAATTGTAATGTAAATTTCATAAAGAAAATTCATGTTTGTCAGTTAGGGCTAGAAAATATTTGACATTTTTTATCACACATTCAAGGTTATTTTAAATAATACATTGCGGTCTTAAAAAAATGGAAGATTTAGTCACTGTGGTCAGATGTACAGAATCAGTGTGCTTCAGGTATTATAATGGACAGTCCTTCATAGGTCCACCTAATTAACCTTATTATTATATCAGGGAATACAAATGCTTCCAGCTTACTCTGTTGTATGCTTTCTCTGCATCATGACCCATCAACAACAGTAGTATTTTCTTACATTCTTCATTGTTCTATTAATGTTGTCACATTTGCCTTTCCTCCAGAAAACCACATTGATCCATATCTACCAATTTTGTCAACACTTGTGCCATTCTTTTAGCTAGTATAGACATGGACACTTTATAATCATGGACTAAAATTGAAATGGGTCTATAGTAAGCTGGGTCAGTTGGGTCTTTACCCTCTTTGGGTAATACAGCCACAGCAGTTTTCTTCCAAGGTGCTGGTGCTTCCCCTCCTTTTAAAGTACAGTTAAACAAAATATCCCGTATATTTTTAACACTTTCTTCTCTCCTAACTTCCAGATTTCCACAAGAGTACCATCTGTTCCTGGGGACTTCCCCTACAGATTGATTATATGTCAACATTTTTAGCTCATCTCCTTCTATTAGTTGTTGAGTTTTGTTTTCCTCATCTAACCTTGATATAAGCAAGTCTTCCATAAGTATTTTCATTTGTGCTCTTTCTTGGTTTCCACATTCCTCTACTTTATACAGATTTTCATAAAATTTCCAAACCATCTCCAACACATTTATAGTATCTCTTGTTATGTTGCTTGTCATAGGCTACCTAAGTTTAGCTACAACCCTTTTTACCTTTTTACTTTCTGTTGATAGTTTATTGTACTAAAAGTTTTTGTGATCTGAGGTTGTTATCAAAAAGTAGTTGGTTAACAGCAATCTGTTTGAACTCATACATATTGTACAAATGCTCTCTTAATTTCTCTTTAGCAGTCGCTTGTCTTCTTGATGTCCTTCTGTTCCCATGTTGCAGTGTTCATAACATGAGGGAGATCCCTGCCTAGGCAACCTGAACGTTCGGCTAGTATACCAAAGACTTAGTTATTGTAAGGTACATGCGACATTGCACATAGAACAGCCAACATTGGCTATAAAAGTGACGTCTGCATGTACCACTCCCAGAACTTCCCTGCCGCGAGTCCGGATGACAGCTTCCACTGCTCATCTGATCACTGAAAGTTTTCTGCTACTCAGATAAGTGCCCTGTTGGGGAAAACCTTTATTACACTTTTGCTACTGCATGTTTTTTAGAGGTTATTGTCTTCCAAGAAGGGCAGGTGGCACTGTGGAAGACAGATTCCACACAAAGACAACCACAGCCAGTGTCTTTTCTGTCTGGTTCTGATCACGATTGCAAGGCCTGTGCCATGTTTCAGGCATTTGTCCCTAGAATGTTTCATAGTTGTCTGCCTGCCCTTAATATATATCTTGAAAACCAGAGACTAAAACGACTAGTGCTAAGCATGGAATGTACTCCAGGTCCGTCGGGTGAGCCTGCAAAGAAAAATGTGATAAAGATAAGGCCTGAATCTTTAGCTGCACCTCTGATCCTGGACATTCTTCTCCACACCTTCTCCTCTGGTTCATAAAAATATGCCTGACCTGTATATAAGACTAAAAAAACTAAAAACATTTTTAACTGCTTGTACCTTACTATCAGTATCCATATAACAGAGCTTCCATTTTCTCAGTTTTTGTATTATCTTTTGTTTGGTCTCTTCCCGCATATCCTTAGCTGCCACTTCAGTGTCATTTTTAATTCAGTCTCCTAAATACTTCATTTTATCATGTCCCCACAAGTATGGATATTGCTGAACCAATTCGTATGTGGGTACATAATATACCGCTATTGCTTTTGTTTTGGCTTCATTAATTTTGTATCATGAAAAAGTTTGAAATTGTCTCAATATGTTCCACAACATTGTAATGTCCCTTTCTGGTTTTGTCAGGTGTAAAATAATATCATCTGCAAATAGAGACCACTTCTCTTTACTACCATACCAACTATATCCTTGAATTTCTGAGTCCCTTATTTTCTTTGCCAGTAGTTGTAAATATAATGTAAACAACAAAGAGGAGAAAGGACACCCCAGCCTAGTTCCTCTGCTCAAGCTGAGATTATCAGAGAGGACTCCACCCATTTAAATTTTTGCCTCTGATCCCTCATATAGCCTCCTAATTAACCATATAATTTTTCAGGCAATGCAAATGCTGCCATTGCACTGCTCATAAAAAGTCCCAGCTCACTCTCTCAAATGCTTTCTCTGCATCAAGACCTACCAACAACAGTGGTATTTTCTTACATTCAGCTTCCCTCTGGATCATCACTGTTCTGTTAATGTTGTCACCTGTTTGCCTCCCCTCCACAAAACCACATTGATCCATCTCTACCAATTTTGACATCACTCTTGCCATTCTTTTTGTCATTATAGACATAAACACTTTATAATCATGATTTAGTATTGAAATCAGCCCGTATGAGGCTGGATCTGATGGATCTTTACCCTCTTTAGGTATTACAGCTACTACCACTTTCTTTCTTGATGTTGGTACTTCTCCTCCTCTTAAAATACTGTTAAACAAAACCTTCTATATCTTTTATCAGTTTTTTCCCTCCTAGCTTCCAAATCTCCACAGAAATGCCATCTATTCCTGGAGACTTTGCTGTAGATCTGTTGTACATCACCATTTTTATTTAATCTCCTACTATCCTAACTGTTAGTAATTGAGCCTCCTCTACCTGTATCCTGGGCATATTTAATTCTTCCATAAACATTTCCGTTTGTACCTTTTTCTTGATTTCCATATTTTTCTGCTTTATACAGACTTTCGTGTAATGTTTGAAGTATTTCCTGTTCTTCTACAGGATCCCTTGTTTTCTGCCTTGTTGTAGACTCCCTAAGCTTGGTGACAGCCCTTTTTATTTTCTGTTGCTTGAGTCATTATGCTAAAAGGTTTTGTGCTGTACAGTAATGTTTTTAAACTCACGCATATTATTGAGGTCATACCTTATTTTCTGTTTAGCATTCTGCATTTGCTCCTCTTCTTGTTCTGTAAGATTCCCCCTATTTTGCAGAACTTTAACACTTGTCAGTCCCTCTTAGTAATTCTTGTTACTTCTTAACCATATGTCCCTTTCTTATATTTCCACACTCTTTTTAAATTCCACTTTAATTTTATCCAACTCCCTAGCTATATTTTCAGAAGAAATTTCTATCTTCTCTAACTAGCTCCTGAATAATTTCGACTGTCCATTCCTTGAATTCTTCTCTTTTCAACAGGTAGATGGGAAAGCGCCTGTGTCTCATTTTTATTTCATTACCCTGTGTTATTATTTTAATTATTATTGGCGCATGATCTGAAATAGTTATTGGGTACATATTAAGACCTTCAATTAAATGCACATGTTCCTGTGAAATGTATATTCTGTCTAGCCTCGCCCATTTTTTTATCTGGGAGAATAGTATGTAAATTCACAAGAACTCCTAGTACTGAATTCACATCTTCCATGCCAAATGTTTTCATAAATTTCTTTAAAAATCTACCCTTCTTTGTTATATTTTCCCTACTGGGCCCCCAGACACATCTCCACTGTTGCAAATCAAATTCCACTCCCTACCTATAAGTAGTAATCCTTGCTGAAACCTGACTATTTCTCCCAGAATTTTCTTAAGCTCCATTATAGCTGTTTTGGGTGGAATATAAATACATGCTAGTGAAATCCTTTTCCCTTGCCAGTAGCCCCTTAATACTGTAAATCTTCCATTATTGTCTTTTATGTGTTCTTCTATCACTATTGGAGCTTCCCTTGCAATTAATATAAGTACTCCTCTCTTCCTTTGCCCCAGATATTCTGCTGAATAACCATATTGAAAACCTTTTTCAAATTCACATGTTCACTTCTTTCCAAGTGTTTCTGTTGGAGCATAGCTACTTGCAGTCTATATTTTTAATATAATTCAGTACTGTTTCTTTTTTGTCATTATCTGTGAGACCATTAACATTTAAACACATTATAGAAAGAATCATGTTCTTGAGGGATTATTCTTCCTACCATTTATGTACAACATCTTTTTTGTTAAATGTATGGATGTCCTTCAAGGATGCATCTGCAGTCCTTACAAATGGGTTGTCCTGTCGTCAGGCAGCCCTTCGGTGTAAGGACTGCAGATGCATTCCTATCGGACATCTACATTTATGGTAGGTACAAAACTGTACTTTCCAGCTTTTGTATTCAATGCATGCACCGTTTGGTAGGTTAATCTTTTATACAATTGTTTCTTATCTGTGTCATATCTTGTAGAATTTTCTTTTATTTAAAACCCTCAAACAAGAATACACAAACCCTCCCAATACCCCCATAATATCTAATAACTTAATAACATACAAAACTATTTACATAATAAGAAGAAACATTCTAAAATGACAGTCAAACCAACAAGCTAGAAACACCCAAAAAGAAAGGTCATTCATGCTAAGACACATGATACACACTGTGCTTTTAGAAAATGCTGATTTTTGTCTTATCTTTATAGCTCTTCCAGCAAACAAAACATTTGAATGCTTTCAGTAAACATTTTCTCCAAGCCATTTGTCTTTATCAAATTGTCTTCTGATGACATACAGATGAGACACAAATTGCTAAGGATACCTTGTTTACCAGAAAAAAAGCCTTATAATGTTCAATATTCTTTCCATTTACATGTTTTGTAATATACTTGTTGCTGGATAAATCCCAGGGTTAACCCAATCATTTGCTTATGCCGGCATGAGAAAAAGTAAACTAATTTTTCTTTTGCCATGCTGTCTCAACCAGACCCTTCCATTCTTTTTTTCCTCACATTGCAGTGCCTACATTTCTTAAAATTGAAAAGGTAAGAAGTGAGAAGGGAGAAAAAGAAAAAAAAAAAGTTGTTTATATTAATATCCCCATTACATTAAAAAAATAACTGAAAAAAGCCATACTCCATAGCTTGCTAAGAAAATCATGCAACATTTAAACATTACCATTAAGAGAAAAACAAGAAATTTATTTTACTTACAATTAACTTTCTCCATTCTCCTTCCCTCTCCAAACTAGTTTTCCAAAGCTTAATGACATAATGTGCAGCATATGTTTTTGAGTCCCCTACAAATTTAGGAGGGTCCACAAAAATCTAGTATTTCCAAATCCTATTCTTCTTCTGCTATGTTTAACAAATATAATTATTGCTTTGTAATCCCACATTTGTTTGTTTACAGGTAACTGATTTTATTCTCCAAACATTAATAACAAGAATCAGAGTATAAGCTGTAAAGTTCCCCACAAGTTTAATAAAATCCAAGAAAGTTCAATATTTTCAGATTTTCCTGTTCTGTCATGTTTCACAAGTTTAATTATTGCTTTATCACCGCAAAGTTGTCACTTTCCAAGTTACTAACTTTAATCCTGTTCATCTCCAGCTCCCAAATTCTGTCTGTGTTTCATTTCTGACATATTCCATATTCTAGTTGACAATTGTTTTCTTCTTTCTCTTAGGCAATTGAAACAGTGGAAAAGATTTCACGGGCCCAGTCTTTCTGTAGTCCTTAGCACCAGGAGAACACAAAGCAAAACCTCCTTCTGATTCACAGCTCACGCTTTGTTGGACGAACGTTTGTATTTCCTCCTTAGCACGTACTTCATCAACAAATGATTTTGCGCCTCCATGGAAAAACAATTTGAAGATGGCTGAGTACAGCAGTTTGAATCTCATGCCTGCTTTTCATCATTCTCTAAATAGTGGAGTATATTTACTCCTGTTCTGCCTGGTGTACACCGAGTAATCATTCTCTACTATTTCCCACTTTTAGCACTTCATCTTTCTGCCACAGTTTTGTCAAAATCAGCTCTTTCTGTTGATAAGACTGCCTTTTTACTATTAAAGGTCTAGGTTGTTTTATTAGTAACCATACACACACTGTGCCCTTTCAATTAACAGTTCCTGTTGTGGAATACCAGTCCAGTTGCTTATTTCTGCTTTCATAAAATTAATAGTCTGTTCCTTCCAACTTCTCTGGTACAGCATAAAATCTCAGATTTTCCCTACGTGCTCTGTCCTCTAATTCTTATTTTTTTTTTTTAAACATCTCTTGTGCAGTCTGATATTCAGCCAGCCTTTTCTTCATTTCAGCCTCTGAGTTTTGCAGTTCTGTCATCTTATCTAAATATCTGTTTAAAGCTTCTTCCATGTTTTCCAGCTTTTTATTGTTTGTGTTCCTATAGCCCTTCAGTGTTTTGTTTATTTTAGCCAGGTCTGTGTGCAGCTGCTTTATACTTTCCTCTAGGTTACTGGAAGGCATGTCTGGAACTTGTAGTGCTTCTTACTAAGCCACTGTAGTACTTCTCTTAGTTTCTGCTTTTTTCTCACGTTTTGTAGCTAATTTTCCTCCAGATCCTTTATATTTCTTTTTTTCCTGGCATCCAGGCAGTGCACTTGCTAACCAGTTACTGAAATTTACCCAGAAATCTAGGTCCACTGGCCTTCTTTGCTAAGTTTCTGTTTTCAGACTGGAAGAGCCAGAATTAACTTGTTACTCAATGTGCAGCCATCTTGGAATCACCCTCCTTCCAGGCCTAATTTTGTTAGGAAGAAGACCATACACCTTCTCAACCATGCAAGAAGAGCACATGCAGGCAAACACCTCCTAGGTCTCAGCCTCCCTCTGCTCAAAAGGCCCCCTTTCCAGACAAGCCAGGTAGTCTGTGACTACCTGTCAACTTTCTCAGAAATCACTCTTTTGCAGTGTCTCTCTCATTTTCTTTCAAAATGGATAGGCATTACCACAGACAAGTGGGTCCTCTATTGTCCAGTAAGGTTACTACATAACTTGGAAAAACCACGATGTTATGTGATCCTGTCTCGCCTACATTCTGTACTGATGGGCTCGCACGCTATGCTATAGAGCGAAGCCTCTTATTGGCTGAGCTATTCTCTATCCCAGGATGCACCACCACTAATCCCCCAGATCTCGTTTGCTGCTTACAAGCTAGGACGTGGTCTCGAACTTGGCTGAGCTAAGTGCTGTTTTTTCTTAAAGTTTTCCTGTCAGGAAATTCTTTATTCTTTACCCAAAAGCTGTTTTAACAGCTATCGTTGTGTATCAGTGTGTTTTGGTAAAATTTTGTGGTGAATTTGTGTGATTGACTAGGGAAAGGTTTCCGTTTAAGTTAGAGGGGCCTTCCCCTATTCTTTAGCGAGTTTTCTTATTTTTAGAGAGGTCAGGTACCTGTTTAAGTTAGAGGGTTCTTGGCCCTCCTTTTTGGTGTTTGTTGTACTTGCATTGTACTTGTTAATTTTTGGCCCTTTGCTAAAAAAAAAAAAAAAAAGGATTTTATTGTTTAAAAATCTTTACTCAGTGAGTGATATAGCGAGTAGTTTACAGGCATTATGTCCAAAGAGCATAGACCCTCAGGATTTAAAAAGTGCACGAGATGCAACTATAAAATGTCCATCACCGATGATCACTCCTTATGCTTGTACTGTTTAGGCACCAAACACCTACAGGAGTCTTGCAGCGTGTGTCACGCTTTTTCCTCTAGGGTCCTCCAAGAGAGGAAGAATAAATTAATCTTGAAAGGGCTGATTAAACCCTCCTTCGAGGAGGCCTTATCTTCCTCTTCCTCTCCAGCCAAGAAAAAGAAATCGCCGGCTCCGACCAGTCCGTCGGAACCAACCAGTAAGAAATCTAGGCAGGCTTCTCCATTGGCTCCATGGACTTCGGAGCCGAGGGCGGAACGGTCTGCCTCGATGCCTCCAGTCTCGACTCCTCTGGTTTCGGAGCCGATGGCTGGGGCTTCGAGAGGCGGGTCACCTTCATCGGCTCCACTGATTTTGGAGCCGATGAGGGTTGCCGGCTCAGACTCTTCCCTTCGGCCAAGCCCTCCTCGGCACCGAGGGAAATTGTTTTGGAATCTCCCTCGGCACCGATACTGGTCGAGTCTATTCGGAGTCGGTCCCCCAGTCCTTCGGAGCCGATGGAGAAGTCGGTTCGGACCCGGTCGGTCTCCTCCCAATCTTCAAGGATGTCGGATTCGAACATCGACAGGGTGCTCCTAAGACTGTTTCAGTCTCCTGTATTCCAGCAATTAGTTTCGGCTCCAGCCCATTCGGCTTCGGAGCGGATGGCCCACCCTGTAGTTCTGGTTCCTCCTCCAACAGCCTCGGCACCGTTGGAGCCGGTGCTGGTAGAGCCGATGGAGGTTTTCGGGTCGGCCCCGACCCTTACTCCAACCCCGGCTCTCGAGTCGGAGTTCGGTACACGGGCCTCCTTCGTCGGCCCTGGGGGGGACGCTTCGGGACCGATGTGTTCGGTCCCGAGCCTTCCTCTCGGTGCATCGGCTGCGGGGGTACCGTCTACTGTTGTGGCCACGGGGGTTGGACCTTCCCAGGACTCTGGCGGTCCGGCCTTCAGGGCCATGAGGAGTGCTTTGGCCAAATCTTCTTTGGCTACCTCCACGGTCTCACCAGCACCTTCCCTACACACGGAGACTGGGTCTTTGGTAGTCCCCCTGTCCTTAGACAAAGGAGCCCCGGGGCCTGAGGTCACCCCCAGTGGGGGTTCCCCCCCTCCTGGAGGTCCCTCTGAAGCTTCTTCGGAGGAACCCCCAAGGAAAAGACTGTGCAAGAGGAAGCACGTCGACTCCCGCGATGAGTCTCTCACGTCGGACACCGATCTTGATGATGCGGAGGGGTCCTCTAAGTCGTCCACAGATGATGTCTCCGCAGACATCTTGGAAGCCCTCAAACAACGAGGCGGCTGGCATTCCAAACCCCCTTCCGCTGACGAGTCGGTGTTCCTCAAGGCCTTCGGGGCTCAGCCCTCCGCCTCCTGGGTGTCTCCGCCCTTCGATGAGCTCCTAGATTTGATCTGGCGAAGGGCGTGGGAACATCTAGACTCTGTAGAACCGGTGCCTGCTCGCCCAAACAAGTTCTTATCAGCACCCCCAGAGAAGGAGTTTTTGACCAAAGGTGTGGCTGTAGATGCCTTTTTGGTGGCATCTGCTACCCAACAAGATGTAGCAGAGGCTTCGACGTCCATCCATCCTCCTAATAAGGAGTCTAGGAGCATGGATCGGTACGGGAAGCGCACCCTCAGTTCAGCGGCCTTTACCTTAAGGTCCCTGAACTATTTAACGCACTTCACTAGATTTCAGAGGGATCTGATCAAGAAGCTTTCAGATACCCTCTCGGGTAACCTACCTGAGCAGCTGGCCCAGACGGTTGGCTCTCAGTTGGCTACGCTGTCATCCATATCAAACTCGTCCATGAGGCTCATTTCATATGCAGCCAAAGGGGCGAGTAGAGCAGCGGGTACGGGTGTTGCTCTACGGAGGCAAGCCTGGCTCCGCCTGTGTCATTTTGCGGAAGCCTTTAAGTCTTCCTTTGCCGACGCTCCCTTTGATGGGTCCTCCTTGTTTGGACCCAAGGTAAAGGACACATTGACCCGCTGCGAGCAAGACGGCAAGACTCTGACTGCCGTAGGGGCACGATTTTCCACTCCCTTTTGGCCTTATCCCAAGGCTAAAAGAGGAGGGAAAATGTAGTTCCGTAAGTCCCAGAAGTCTTATCCCTCGCAGCAGGACGATCCCCCTTCTAGAGGCAGAGGAGGGGGAAATTTTTCTGGAAGACGCCGTCCCAGAGGCGGCAGAGGCCCCCGCAACACTGGAGACCGCGAGTCCTTTCGTGGCTCTTCAGCCTTCCACAATCCCTGAAGGATTGCCTGACTGTGCAGCTCCGGAGCCAGTCGGGGGTCGTTTTTCGAGGCACCTAAAAGCCTGGGAGGGTATCACTCAGGACCGATGGGTGCTTCGAATCATCGCCGGAGGTTACGCCATCCCTTTTTCTCACTCCCCACCGCCGTCCAAGAGAATCCCGGACCCGCCACCCAGTCAACGGGAAATCGCAGCCTTAGAAGTCTCAAAGCTGCTTCAAAAAGGAGTCATCCAAGATCCGCAGACCAGATCGGATTAGGGACTTACTCAAGATTCTTTTTGGTGCCAAAAAAGACCGGGGACTTGAGGCCCATTTTGGATCTCAGCATCCTAAATCGATCAGTCAAAAAGTCCAAGTTCTGAATGGTCACCTTACAGTCCATTCTCCCACTGCTGGAGAAAGGTGTTTGGATGTGCTCCATAGATCTCAAGGACGCCTATTACCACATCCTGGTAGAACAGGCGTCCAGGAGACATTTGCGCTTCAGCCTGGGAGACAGTCATTTTCAGTTCTGCGCACTGCCCTTTGGTCTCACCACAGCCCCCAGGGTGTTCACCAAATGTTTGGCGGTCGTGACTGCTCACCTGAGGAGTCTAGGATTCCAAGTGTTTCAGTATCTGGATGACTGGCTCCTAACTGCCACCTCCAGGCGTCTACTATTGCAAAACCTACAAGCCACAATATCACTAGGCACTTCCCTTGGAATTACCTTCAATTGGCCAAAGTCTGTGTTGCTGCCATCTCAGCGCATAAGGTTCATCGGAGTAGAGATAGACTCGAACCTAATGCGGGTCTATCTTCCTACAGAAAGGATACAAAATATACAGGCTCAAGTCCGAGCCTTGATTCTCAGATCCAAAGCTCCAGCCAGGATGGTCCTGCAGCTATTGGGCTCTATGTCGGCCACTGTTCTTCTAGTCCCCTTAGCAAGATTGCATATGAGAATTCTCCAGTGGCTCCTTTCGACACAGTGGTCCTTTCAGGATCTCCCTCTCAGTCACCTCATCCGGATCACAGAAACTTGCAAACGGGACCTTCGCTGGTGGCTGGTGCCCTCAAATCTGGATCAGGGACGACCCTTTGTTCCACCTGCTCCTGTGGCCACTTTGACTACGGACGCCTCCCAGATGGGGTGGGGGGGGCATTCCCTGGGCAGGTCAGTCCAAGGCAAATGGCATTTAGAAGAGAGCCTCCTTCATATCAACATTTTAGAAATGAGGGCGGTGTTTCTGTCCCTACAAGCCCTTCACGATTATCTCCCTCAGGGCGTAATTGCCGTTCACTCCGACAACATGTCAGTAGTCTGGTACCTGAACAAGCAGGGAGGGGCCAGATCCTACCCCCTTTGCAAAGAGGCCATGAGAGTTTGGGAATGGGCAGTGGCGACCAGACGTTTTCTAGTGGCGACTCATATCCCTGGCAAGTCCAACGTGATAGCCGACAGGCTAAGCAGAACAATTCTCTCTCCTCACGAGTGGTCTCTGAACGATGCAGTGACAACTCAGATCTTCAGCAGATGGGGAACTCCTTGTTGCGACCTCTTCGCAACCCCGCTGAACGCAAAGTGCAAGAAGTTCTTCTCTCTCACTCCACCTCCGGGGGAGAGTCCTATGGACGCATTAGCCCATCCTTGGCCCACCGGCTTGCTATACGCCTTCCCCCCAGTTCCCCTCCTTCCCAGAGTGATCCAAAAGGCGTCTCACTTGGGGAGCAAAATGATTTTAGTTGCCCCTTACTGGCCTCATCAGGTATGGTTCCCCTATCTTCGGAAATATGCACTGGACGGTCCATGGTTCCTGGATCAGATCCCAGACCTATTAATTCATCAATCGGGACAACTCCATCAGTTCCTTCACACTTTGAAGTTAACAGCTTGGCTCCGCCTCTTCCGACTATAGTCAGGAATCATACCTTAGACCCGGAAGTCATTCATATCTTATCCTCGGCCCACAAGTCTGCCACTAAGAAATTGTATACTAGCAGATGGAAGAGATTTGCTATTTGGGCTCAACTCCGGGGTCTGGATCCCATCACTGTTCCGGTATCGGAAGTTCTGAAATTTCTGACTTCCCTATTTAATCAAGGTTCTTCAGTCTCTACCATCAAGGTCCAATTGGCAGCTATTTCCAATTTCCATGAATCTACGAACCCACCTTTAATGAGCAACAGATTGTGTAAAACCTTCATGAAAGGTGCGGTGCTTTTACGACCTCCGATTTCTCATCCTGCTCCTCCATGGGATCTCGATGTGGTGTTATGTGCCTTAACCTCCTCCCCCTTCGAGCCGGCAGCAACATGTGATTTGAAATTTCTTTCTTGGAAAACCGCCTTTCTGGTCGCGATTACTTATGCCAGAAGAGTTTCAGAACTTCAAGCTCTGTCTGTAAAACCACCGTACCTGGTTTTTTACAAAGATAGAGTATTCCTCAGGCCTGATCTAGCTTTTGTCCCTAAAGTTTCTTCCAGTTTTTGCCTGCAACAGTCATTAGAACTTCCAGTTTTCTTTCCAAAGTACTCAAACAAATCGGAATACATCTTCCACACATTGGATGTTCATAGGCAATTGCGTTTTTATTTAGACAGGACCCAACAAACACGGAAAACAGATCAGTTGTTTGTGTCCTTTTCTGATAATAAATTGGGCAAATCCGTCACAAAGGTCACTATTGCCATTCCCCTTCTAATAAAGAGCTTACAACCTCTATCAAAGCTCACTCTACAAGAGCTATGGCTACTTCAATAGCATTCCATTCTAAGCTTGCCATTAGTGACATTTGTGCTGCGGCTACGTGGTCTTCCCCGCACACTTTCATTTCCCACTACAAATTGGATGTGGCATCTCGGGGGCGAGCTTCATTTGGTACCACAATGCTCAGGAGTGTTTTCCAGTGAGCCACCCAGGAATTAGGTGCTAGGGACGCTGTCCCATCAGTACAGAATGTAGGCGAGATAGGATCACATAACATCTTTTAGTTATGTACTTACCATAACTTTAGATGTTTGGGATCCATCTCGCCTACATTCCTAATAACCCACCCTCCTTCCCCCTACCTTGGAGATCAGAAGAGATCGGATGGTCCGAAGTCTATTGTTTCATCTTGAAACATCTGGCAATGTTATAAAACAGTTATGTGTGTGTGCATGAATGCGGACAAACAAGATCTGGGGGATTAGTGGTGGTGCATCCTGGGATAGAGAATAGCTCAGCCAATAAGCGGCTTCGCTCTATAGCATAGCGTGCCGAGTCGGAGATGAGGATCGGCTCCGAGCCCATCAGTACAGAATGTAGGCGAGATGGATCCCAAACATCTAAAGTTATGGTAAGTACATAACTAAAAGTTTCCCTTCATGGGGATTCTACAACCCCCAAAGGACCAGATCCACCTTTTCCCTCAGGTCATTCAAGACTTACAACACCAGGAACCATACAGGAGGTTCCCTCCTTGGAAAGGGTTAAATGGTTCTATTCCAGGATATGCTTAGTCCACATGAAAGATGGTCCTTGGAGACCAGTCTTGGACTTGTCCTGACTCAGTTTGTTCCTTCAGATCCCCTCCTTCAGGATGCTTACCCTGCAAACTCTTTTTCCTCTATTGCTACCTCAAGCTTACTTGGTATCCTTGGACATAAAGGATGCATACCTTTATATCCCCATCCATCCTCATTTCAAGAAATTTTTAATTTTTTTCTGTTGCTTCCTCTGATTTTCATTTCTCTGCTTTTCAAGCCTTTCATTTTACCTTATTTTTCAAACCTGTTTGCTTACCTAGCTTTAGGCAAGGTAATTAATCTATACATCCACCCTTGTGAAAAAAGGGAAATGTGTATCTTCATTCTACATTTAGTATAGTCTGTACACTTTTATAAACTCTGCTGCCACCCCAACAGCCAAATATCACAGCATTATTTTAACTTAAGCTTGCTTCTCTCCAGCCTTTCTTACCTTGCTGGAGTGTAAAACCTATATTTCTTTGAAATAATAATATCTATCTTTAACATATACAAGAGTCCCTGGAGAGACTCCCCACATCATGCACATTTAAAGTACTCCTGACTGAACCCTATATAAAAACTACTTTACAAAAAACATGCAGTTTATATATCATGACATGTTTTGTATGGAAGCTAATAAGAACACAAATTGTTTTACTTACATTTACTGCTTTTTTACTCTTTAGTGTCATTCAAAATATCACAGACATAAAGATGGGTATATGCTTTACAGTCCATCCAGTAGTTTAACAAAGTCATCAAAAACTCCATTTTTTTTCTCTGCCGTTGCAAAGCTGTATTTCACAAATGTGTTTGATGCTTTACAGTCTCACATTTATTCAGTAATTTCACTGTTGCTGGTCTTCTTCCTTTTTATCTCCATCTGCCAATACCAGATTCTGGTTCAAGTCCATTTTACTCCTGATTCTTCTAGTCATCTCCTGTGCTTCCTCTGTCTCTCAGGCATTTTGCATTGGAACAATGATAAAGGTTTCACTGGCAAAATCTCTGTACAAGCTTTTTTGTCATTCAAAATATTAGTGACATAAAGTTGGGTATATGCTTTACAGTCCACCCAGAAGTTTAACAAAGTCAGCAAAAACTCCATTTTTTTCTCTGCCACTTTTTCTTGCAAAGCCATGTTTCACAAATGTGATTGATGCTTTACAGTCTCACATTTATTCATCAATTTCACTGTTGCTGGTATTCTTCCATCTCATTTCCATTTTCCAACACCAGATTCTAGTTCAAGTCCATTTTACTCCTGAGTCTTCTGCTCATTTCCTGTGCTTTCTCTGTCTCTCAAGCATTTTGCATTGGAACAATGAAAATGGTTTCACTGGCAAAATCTCTGTACAAGCTTTATTGTCAGAAGAATAAGAATCAGAGTCCCTTTTGCTTGCTGGCACTGTGTTTCTTTGACCAACTTTTTATTTCCTTCTTATCCTGTTCTTCATCTAAAAATGTCTTTGATCCTCTTAGAAAAAAATATTATGAAGATAGTTTAACATACTAGCTTGAATCTCACACCTGCATCTCAACATTACCTGATTACTGGGACAAATGTGCTTCTCTTCTGCATGTGTACAGTGAGTAATCATTTTCCACAAGCCCTCTGTTGCATCCAGTTTGTAATACATTTCCTTTCTGCCACTGTTTTGCCAGAATATATTATTTCTGCTGATATGGCTGTATGTTTATTAATATAGGTCTTGGCAGCTTTCGCATGGCCAGTAATCCTGCTGTGGAACATCAGTCCACTTGCTTATCTGTGCTTTCACTAAATTATTACCCTCTGTTCCTTCCAGTGTCTCTAGTACTGCAGACAATCTCATTTTTTGTGTCTTTTTTTTGTTTATTTTTTGAAACAGTTGTTCTTGAGAAGCCTTCTAATCAAACAGGCTTTTTTTTCATTTCATCCTCTTATTTTTACAGTTTTATCAGTTCAGATGAATAGCTAGTTAAAGCTTCTGCTTTTTTTCTTGCCTTTTGTTATTTGTGTTTATATATTCCTCCAGTGTTTCATTTGTTTTAATCACCTCTGAATACATTTATTTTTTCATCTCAGTTACTGGAAGCCATATTTTGTACTAGACCCAAAGCTTGAACTGCTTTTACTGAACAGCTGCAAGATTCTTCTTGCAGTCAGTATTTTCTCTTCAACTTTTCTTGCTGATTTTCTTTCAGGTTCTCCAAATTTCTTATGTGCTGATATCCAGGCAGTGTACTTTCCATCATTAATTTAATTTTACCCTAACTGAGAAATTCAATGGCTCCTTTTTCTCAGTTACTGGTTTCACACTTGGAGAGCTGAAATTAAGCTGTAGGTTAGTGTTCAGCCATCTTGGAAGACTCAGACTGGGTTAGGTATCGAAGTAGATCAGTGGTATCAGCATGGGTTATCAGTGTAGAATTATATATTGAATTATACTTCTGGTATCACTAACTTTATGCAGTCATTGACATAGATATTAAAGAAAAGCAGGAAAAAAATCTGAACCTTTTAGGACTCCTAGAGTATTATTTACAAAGGTGGAATTGGAATCTTCCAAGTTCCAGATTATAATCTGTTTGAAAGGTCGCTGGTGAATCAAGTCACTATTGAGGGATCTAGGTTGAGTGAAGATAGATAGTAGTATATTGTGGGAGACAGTATCAAATGCTGTTGAGAGATTTAGGACTGTATAGGCAGTTTGGAAATGTTGATTCAAATGTGTGTAAAATGCTAATGACAGAAGGGCTGTATCATTACTGTGCCCTGGTCTAAATCCAAGCTGTGTAAGAGACAAATGATTATTAACAGGTAGTGTTGAAGCTGCCTGTGAATGCATTTTTCTAATATTTTTGTTGACAAGGATAGGATCGATAAAGTTCTGTGATTAGAGGAGCCCTGTAGATATACCTTATTAATGTAGACAAACCATATCTTACTAAATAGCTGTTATCTGCAATGCTGTGTTGCACCGTAGTGCAGTGGAATGATCATGAATGTTTTTAGCCCCAGATCGAATAGTACACCACACTGTGCTGTGTAGACACTTATGTGCCACATAGAGAGTCTAGGGCTTAAGAGCAAAAATGCCTTCAGTGTTGGGATGCTGTTAAGGGCACATGTGGCCCCCAAGACTGCTTAGGTGATGGCCCTCTCTTGTGTTGGGAGAGGTTGATGATCAGCAAGCGTGTTGACAAAAAGCATTCAAAAATAAAAAAAGGATTTGCACACAGAAGTGCTTCTGTGTAATTAATATGATTCATTACATCACAGTTATCATCAAAACTGTAGACATTGTGGCACACCCACCAGTTTCATTATCAATCTGTGATACATTTGTTCCTAGATGCAAGCAAGTTTTGTATGAAAATGCATAGGTAGATGTATATGTTTCAGTAGTTTACCTATCCTGTTTATCTTTGGCATCATACTGATTCTGTTTCCACATTCCATACAACGATAATATACTTCTGAAGAGTCTACTCAAGCATTACTATATACTGTTACAATGACCTTTCTCAAAGTAGGTAGTACACTTTTGGTTTAGTGTACCTACCCTTGCAGTAGATCTTAAGAGGAGTTACTGCAACAGTAAAGCGGTTTCCTATTAGAAGACCGAAGACGCATTCTTTCGAATGCGTCTTGGTTGAACTCAAAAGACTGAAACGGCAAAATATCAAAGCAGCTTTTAAGCAAATTCTTTCCCTGGGAAAGAATTTGCTTGTCCGCTTCGTTACTTTGCTGTTTTCGGCACTGTAGTGCATTCTCGGAGTTGGTATATTTAAGTAGGGGGGTGGGGGGGGTGAAGCCCCCCACTTAATGTAATGTTTACAGTGTTTTATTTGTTTATTTATTTTTTTTGTTGGAAAAAAATTGCTGTTCTGACAGTTTGAAATTATAAGCTTTCGCTTACATAGGGTCTATTAATCACCGTTTGCTTTTTTAAGCATTCAGTGATCTAATATAGACCCAGTAAAGCTACTTACAGCTGCCCTCCTTTTCAAAAAAGTGAACATTTCTAGCTTTTTATTTCTTTCAGCATTCAGGGAAGGTGTTTCTCAGTTGTTTCCCATCACTAGATTTGTGGAAACATTTACATCATAAATTTCTTTTGTTGTGATTTCATTTAATCCATGCTAGACTATCATATAATACTTTTTTATTGTGGCTGAAGAGTAGGAATTTGGAGAAAAAACAGTTATATTACTATTGCCTACTTGGCATACATTTTATAGATTTATTATTAGTTTAAGTGTAGTTCTGTTTATTACTTTATTTTTGCAGTACTGTTTTAAGTTATTAACTGCCTTTGGATAATACTGTTTTATCTCTGTTAAACAATTAAATTTAGTCTGGACAAGAAGAGCAAGATTATTATTGATCGAAAGCCGCGGTGGTACAGATGTAGTGTTGTTGCCTCAAAGCAAGAGGTTCTCCTGTTCGATTCTCAGCTGGAGTGGCTTCTGTGTGGAGTCTGCATGTCCTCCCCACGGTTGAGTGGCCTCCGAAAGACATGCGTGAATGGGTGTGCCTTCGCTGAAGGTTGGGTGTCGGGCTGGCAACTTGGCACCATAAAAATCTACTGCCAATCATTAGCGGACCGGAGTTCCGCTGTGGTGACCCGTAACCGGGAAAAGCCGAAAAGGCAAACATTCAAAACACACTTTTGTTATTCTAATGATTACATTTCATAAATAATAGCATACTTAGTGCACAGAAAGTTTATTATTTATAGTTTTCTTATTGCTTAAGAGTAGTAGCAGTATTTTTGTGTAAATTATTACCAAACCATGTCCTTTTTAAAGGCATATGTACCTTGCTTATACATATAAGTCTCATAAAACTTCAACATCCTTACCCTTGATGTATACAGATTTTTTATGTATACAGCACTTGTTAAGATATGTTCATAGATGTGTACTAGGCTAATGGCCCTGGGGCCTTTACAAGCCTAGCCCATAGGCTTACCCTGGCATTGTTTCCCCCATCTTTAGTTCCCAGTGCCTCTGTTGAGTAGAGCCACTGGAGTGATCCCTGGGGTGAATTTTCTATTTCCCATCCACTCATCAAGATTTCTATTGAAGAGGGCAAGTGAGGTGCTCTGTGTGACATGTATGGGAAGTCGATTCCATAGCATGGGCAGTCTCTGGGTTATGAACCAGTCCCTCCAGCATGTTCTGTTGATTGTGGTAATGCGGATTTCTTTAGATGTAGCATTTCTAACAGAGCTGGGTCAGACATGAAGCTTTGAAAGTCAAGCAGAGATCACCTCTAAGTAGGCGATATGAGACGGAGAATAGTTGGAGTTTTTTGAGTCTGTTCATATAGCACAAGTGTTTAAGGCCTAGGTTGTGAGGTACTTTTACAGCCTCTACAGTTGTTTCAGATGTCTAATGAGGTACATGCCAAATGGGGCATTGTTCTTGATGACTGGCCTAATGAGGAAAGAGTAGTGGGAGACAATGACCTCTTTCTTCCTGGATGCAAAACCCTTAGTAATGAGATATGCCACATAGAACTTTCTGACCACAGTGGCAATGTGGTGGTCAAAAGAGAGGTCGCTGTCAACCTGTGTTCCCAGATGTCTTATAACGCCTTCTGTGTTCAGTGGACTACCATCGATGTGGTAATTCATGGGAACCAGGTTTTTTTGACACATTTTTTGGCAATGAGCTTAAGGCCATGGTTCTGACACCAGTCGTTGGTCTCAGTGAGGACTTTCTGTACGATGTCCACATCAATTGGGGAGTTAATAATAGCTCCCACTTGCAATCGTCTGCGAACTTTGTCAGCCAGAGCCCCTTCGTGTTGGCCTGGACATCAGAGAAGTAGATGCCGAACAGGAGAGGACCCAGGACCGAACCCTGTGGGACAACACTCGTGACTGGTCGGCAGTCTGACTTGGAGTCAGCTACTTTCACACTGTGGGTTCTGTGAGTCAGTTTGCAACCCACCTAGTGATATATGGCTTGATTTCTAGCTTAGTGAGTTTTTCTATGATTCCTGAGTGGGGAATGGTATCAAAGGCCTTGGCCAGATCACGGTAGGCTGTATGAACCAGCTTGCCTTCACCCACAGCTGTGGTGACTGACTTTTAAGAAGTCAACCAGGTTGAGCAGGCATGATCTACCCTTCACAAAATCAAACTGTGTGGGATCCAGAGTTTGGAAATTCCCAATATCCTTGTTTATTAGGTCCGTAATGATGCATTCCATAGCTTTGCATATCAGACTCGTCATGCTAATGGGGCGATAGTTGCCAAGGTCTGTAGTCACTCCTCCTTTGTGAAGAGGAATGACTGTAGCAGTGCGCCATTTGATTGGGGCAAAGCCTGAGGTGAGGCTGTGATTGAACAGAGCACACAGGTGATGTGCCAGTTCACTCTGTAGTTCATGTCAGATCCCATAGAAGCTGTATTTTTTGCCTTGGACAGTGCTGTTTTAACTTGTGCAGCAGTAATACTGGGTGGCTGGCAATCTACTGGTATTATGATCGGTCCTTTGGGGGGGAGGGGTAAAGTTGGCACTGAATCTGTCGGCCAGTATATTGGCAATATCTGTTGGCTCGGTATACCATTGTTCAGTAGCTCAGAGCAAATCTGGGTATTATTGTGGATATTCTTTACATAACTATAGAAGGCCTTGTGGTTGTCTTTACTATCTGCTGCAATTCTGTTTTCATAGCTATCTTTAGAGGATTTGATGAGGGAATCTCAACCTTTTGTTGAGGCTGATAAGGGAGGTTTTCCAGTCTTGGGATTTCATCTTATTCCACTTCAGTTTCCTCCTTCTGTTGTAGAGTTTGTTTATGGTAGGAGACCACCAGATTAGCTTTTTTTTTGGAGGAGAGCATCTTGGTTCTATTGGGTATGGCGAGAGCCATGCATTTGTGTACATGTTCGTACAGTGCATTGGTGTATGATTCAGTGGTCATGCAACTATTCTCCATTTACATGGGTGTCATGAAGTTAGCCAGCTCTGTTTTTAGGAGCCCAAAGTTAGCTTTGGAGAAGTTTTTCATGGTGGTTACCTTTGCGGGGGGTGGATTTCCAAGGTGATTAGTTTGTGGTCGGACCTAACCAGGGAGGAGTTGACTATTGGTGTAGAGCAACGGTCGCCGATGTTAGTAATGTTGCTACCTCTAGTGGGGGTAAGAACGAGCTGGTCCAGGGAATTGGAATTAATGAATTCCAGGAAATGTTGGGCAAGTGTGTTGGTGGTACTGAGTAGTTTTCCCAGTTAATGGAGGGGTAGTTGAAGTCGCCCAGTATGAGAATGTTAGGTTGGACTCTAATATTCTCCAGGGTGCTTAGGAACGTGGAGTGTGAGTCTTGGGACATGGTTGGGGACCTACAGCAGGCTACAACCTGAATCGCTGTCTTACTCAATGTTAGCTGCACCTGAAATATCTCTGATGCGTTATGTTGGGCTACCAGTCTGGAGGTGTACGCATCCTTTATGAATATGGAAACACCACCGCCTTTGGAGCTTTGGTCCAAGTTCTGGGACTGAAAGGTGTGGAATGTGTTATAGCCTGGTAGTTCAGGGGTGATTTCTGCTGCTTTGAACCAGGTCTATGTTTTCTGCAACGCAGAGCAATTGTAAAACATGTAACTGTGAGAACCAAGAATCAAAGACTGCTTGATTTTATACCAGACTCCTGGTTGACATCTGCATCCTATGGAACAAAACTACCAAAAAGATGAAAGAATTTTCTTAGAATAGCTTGACACTACTACCCCATTTTTAATATTCGCCCACTATTTTCCCAGTGAAAAAAGTACATTTCTTAGAAGCGATGGTTTTGAAGAATAAAGCCACAAAAACATTCGCCTTGACCATTCTGTCTGTGTATATTCGTTTTTTTTTTGTCCCCTTGGACCTCATCATTACTGGCCTGGCCCCTAGTGCCACACGTCCACACTGTGTCTAAACCCCATCCACCTCCAGTCCCTGGCATACTTTGGTTTACTGGGCTGATCGTTTACCTTAAGGGTGTCCTGGGGGAGTCATCTGTGAATCCATTGGGGGGGTTCCCTACCCACTCCCCACACTTGTTGATTACATACAAAGACAGCTCCCTTCTTTAGACCAAGCCTTCCGTTAGGGAGTATATCAGCACATGCCATCCCTCATATGATAAGTGTGCCCATCCCTTCCCTGCCTCTCCATCAGTCTCCCGAGCTGTTAATCGAACCCAGGTTGTCTGAGCTGTAGTCAGGGTTTTATCCTTCAACGCCACTAGAGCAGCTATTCTCTGTTTGCTCTTGCACCCAATTTTACTTGTACAAGTGTAGTTGCTGACTTTCTACAGTGTAGAATTTTCCTGTTTTTCAGTTGGTTGTAGTAGTAGTGGTGTGATTGTTTTTATTTCAGTTTTTACCACTGTGATTCGATGTTGTCTGTTTTCACCCGATTCAACACATGGGTTGTCAGATCCAATTTGATCTGACCTTGGCACCATTTCTGAACCTTCACAGATTCAAGGTTCTGACTCCTCCCTTATCTATAATTCTCTCCACTCCACCTTAGTACCTCAGATCTTGTTTGCGGCCTGAAGCATCAGACATGTTCTACCAGGGCTGTGCTCTTCAGATAAGAATATATTTTTCAATTCAAGTCGAATTTATCCTTCCTTCAGATCTCCTCTCCTACTGAGAACTTTGTCTAGCCTTATTTCCTTTTGCAGTAGTTATTAATATTTTTAGAAAACCACTTTTTTTATCAAGATTAAGGGATAGTCATTCTATTACCTTTTTTGTGTGCAGTGTTAAATTTTTTTGTCATTGTTTTGGTACATAGTTTTTTTTTCTCTTTAAGTGTTATCAGCTAGATTTTTTAAGATATACATACATGAATGTATGTATATATGTATCTGTACGTGTGTGTGTGTGTGTGTGTGTGTGTGTGTGTGTATATATATATATATTTAACATACACACACACACACACACACACACACACACACACACACACACACACATACTTATATATGTAGATGGCATTTTGCGGTTTGTCATTTGCATTGGTTTTATAGTAGTGATAATGTTTCTCTGCGATTGTTGACTTTGATGTAGATTTTCAGTTTTCAGGATGTCCTACAGCCAGGGTTTCAAAAAATGTGCAGAATGCGGGCAACAGACAAGGTCTTCTCACTCGGCAGCCTTTTCTTTATTTGCTGTTGCTGCTGCTGTGTCCCTAGCTAAGAAACAGCACAAAGGCAAGAGTAAAGTTAAATAAAATTTAAATGAATAAAGCGGAAAAAAAATAGAAAAGAAGAAATGTGGAAAAGAAAAAGAAAAGTTAGAACAAGACAGGAAAAGGTCTACTGTTTCAATCAATCTGGGTACTAAAAAACTCCTAGAAAGTCAGAACCCTCAGTTCCTCGGATCTAACCTTCCTCACTTCATCTCTGATTCTCACAGATCTGGTGAGTCTGAGGCTATACTCTCCTATCCTACAGGAAAAGAGATATTTGAGACCAGCTTTGGTGGGTTCTTCTGCTCTGTTATCCAGAAGCCTTACTGAGCAAGATATCGATAGAATAATGAGGAAGTTTTTGAAAATGCAAATCCAACTTGTGGCTTTTTCTGTGCCATCACCCCTGAGTGGGCCAGGTACTGGTCCATCAGCCCCTCTTCTTCTTTCAACAATACCAGTCCATCCCTATGATCTGACTATCCTAAATCTGACCTGCCCTGGTGCATCTTTGTTGAAGCCATCATTTCGGGCTGCTTCAACTCTGACAGCATCCCTATTTCTTTCTCGATCAGAAAAAGTCTTGGAGCCAAAGCATCAGTGCCAGAACTAGAGGGAAAGGGTCGGCTGTGAAGTTATCAGAGCCATCTCTCCCTCTTGGGGCCTTGGCTCTTGACAGCTTGGATAAGAGCCCGATCAGAACCAGGAAGTCAGCTTTTTCTTTGGACAGAAGGAGACCTCATTTGGGTCAGATTGTGACTTCAACCTTCGATGCCTTTGAAAGTGTTTTGGCTGTAGTAAAAGAAAATGCTTCACCCCTTAGCTTGATTCCAACCGAACCTCGAGGATTCTGTTTCTTCTTCTCTCCATTCTATCAGACAGGGACAGTTGGTACCACAGTCATCTGAGACTGCTTACTTCATGAGCTCTCCATCTGATCATGACTCATCCGATCATCCACAAGGAAGTAGAGATGCAAACAGAAGCACATAAACTTATCTCCATAGTCTTTCACTGAAGACACGGTTTTGGTTGAAGGTGAAGGTTCTCTTCAACTCTCCTTGGAAGACATCATCTTTGGTGAGATCTTTGAATTGATGAAACAACGAGAGGGATGGTCCACAGATAAACCTTTGCCAGATGAGACTGTAAAGCCTTTGGTTCTGGCTGAACTTCATCTTGCATAGTACCATCTCTCATTGGTTTTATTGACCTCATGACTCAGCAGGCATGAGAGGACCCTGATGTGGTGGAACCAGTACTGATGAAACCAGATCAAATCTAGGCAACACCTAAGGACAGAAAGTATTGGAGCAGAGGTCCACCAGTAAATGCCATGATGGTAGCGGAGGCCACCAAGAAGGAATTATCAGAAGAAAGTAGGGAGTCTAGGGTGTTGGACAGGTTTTGGAAATGGACATACACTTCAGCAACTTTTGTCCTCAGAGCGCTGAACTGTTTGGTTTATGTGACATGCTTCCAGAGAGACTTGACCAATGAGCTCATCAAGTCTGTCTCAGGTAATCTATATACAGATGTGTAGAAGACTGTGGACTCCCAGCTCTCTGCCCTTTAGTCTATATCAAGTGTGACCATGCGACTGCTGTCTAACGTAGCTGATGGCACAGCTAGGGCAGTGGGAACTGGCATTACCATGCACAAGAATGCCTGGATGTGCCTTTGTTATTTCACTGAAGGATTCAAGATGTCCTTCATTAATGCCTCATCTGATGATTCCACACATTTTGGGCCAAAAGTAAAGGAAACGATAACCATGAGTCAACTCAGATGGTAAAGATCTCTCTGTTGTGTGAATCCATTTTTCCTCCCTGCATTGGACCTTTTCTAGGAGTCAGAGGGGTGGCAAGAAAATGTGGTCCCAGAAATCACAGTTTTGTTATCAGGAAAGCTGGGTATTAATCCCTATGTCACTCAATGGGCTGCCAGCTGGCTTACTGACAGAACCCACACTGTAAAAGTAGCTGACTCCAAATCCAGCCCCAGACAAGTGACAAGTGGAGTACCTCAGGGTTTAGTCCTGGGACCTCTCTTGTTTGGCATCTACTTCTCTGAAGTACAGGCCAACACTAAGGGACTCTGACTAACAAAGTTTGCAGATGACTGCAAACTGGGAGCCATTACTGAATCCCCAAATGATGTGGATACTCTACAAAAGGGCCTTACAGAAACAGATGCTTGGTGCCAGAGCCATGGGCCCAAGCTCAATGCCAAGAAATGTATAGTTATCCCCTTTGGGAAAAACATGTACCCATGAATTACCACATAGGTGGCAGTACACTAAACACCGAAAGTGTGATAAGAGACTTAGGGACACAGGTGGACAGTGGTCTCACCTTCAATAACCACATCACCACAATAATCAGGAAATCCTTCTATGTGGCACACCTCATCACTAAGGGCTTTTCATCCAGAAAAAAGGAGGTCATTGTCCCACTGTACTAATCCCTCATTATAACCATTATAGAATACAGCGCCCCATTTGTTATGTACCTCTCAAGACATCTGCAACAACTGGAAAGGCCACAGAAATACCTCACTAAAAGAATCACAGGCCTAAAGCAGATGCCCTATGCTGACCGCCTTAAAACTCCAGCTATACTCTGTCGCACATCGTCTACTCTGAGGCGATCTCTGCTTAATATACAAGGCCATGTCAAACCCAGAGCTGTTGGACATGCTACACTTAAAGAAATCCCAATCCCTCAGAGCCACATGCTCCAGGGATCTAAACGTTGTCATCACAATAAACAAAACATGCTGGAGAGGTAGGTTCCTGACCCAGAGACTCCCCAGACTCTGGAATAGACAGCCCATACATGTTCAAGCAGAGCACCTCTTTGGCCCTCTTCAAAAGGAACCTTGATGATTGGATGGGAGAAAGGAAATTCACCCTGGTGATCACGTCAGTTGCCCTGCTAGACAGGGGTCCAGGGAAGTAAATAGTGTGAGAAGAAATAGCCAGGGAATTGTTATGGCTAGGCTTGTATAGGCCCTAGGGCTGATAGCCTAGTACCAACCTGTGAACCTAGAAACAGACCTTTTCGTGGCAGAGGAGTTACATCTAATGGATATTGCTCAAGAGGCAGAGGCAGACTGCACAATCAGAGCTTTCGCAGTCCCTTCACTGAAAAGCCCTACCAGTATTCCTGAAAGGTTGCCCAACTGCTGCACTCTGGAAGCAGTGGGGGGTGCATTTATCTATGAGCCCACAAGCCTGGCAAAACATAACCTCAGATTCATGGGTGCTCAAAATAATATCAGGAAGCTATTCATGTCCATTTTCCTGTCCCCCAATAAAAAAGAAGTAACTTCCCCATTGTTCTTCCTAGTCAGTGGGAATCCACAGCAGCAGACGCTTCCAGTCTGCTAGAAAAAAGTATCATCCAGCCAGTCTCCCAAGACTAGTTAAGAGTCTATAGTCTATTCCTTGTTCTTTATAGTATCCAAGACGTCAGGGGACCTGAGATCCATTCTGTATCTCAGTCATTTAAATCAGCTTGTACGACAGATATATTCCAGATGGTCACGATCCAGTCCATATTTCCTCTTTTGGGGAAGCACGATTGGTTGTGCTGTATAGATCTCCAGGCTGCATGCCATCATATAAAGATAGACAAGTTTTCCAGCAAATTTCTCCATTTCTGACTGGGAGCCAATCATTATTAATTCAGAGCACTCTCCTTCTTTCTCACCACAGCCCTCAGGGTGTTTACCAAGGTAATGGAAGTGGTTGTAGCACACCCATGTCTGCTAGGATTCCAAGTTTTTCCATATCTCAATGATTGGCTCCCTACTGCTATCTCTAGGGATCTGCTGTTGCATCATCTGGACCTTCTGCTCCACTTAATGAAAAATCTGAGAATTACAATAAATCTACCCAAGAGTCACGTAGTTCCTTCACAACAAATAGAATTCATTGGATACAACCTGGACACAGCTTTACAGCTTGCCAAATTACCAAACATCAGAGGGCTGTTCCTTAATCTGACAGCTGTACAAATGCCTCAACATCCTTCACCTCCAGCAAGGGTAATTCTCTAACTGTTAGGTTTGATGTCCTCCATTATTATGCTGATTCCACTGTCTAGATTCCACATGTGAGTGCTACAGTGGACTCTTTCTGTTCAGTGGTCTCAAAACATTCATCCATTACATACCAAGATTTTCATTACTCAGATATGCAAGGATTGTATCAGTTGGTGGATAAGGTGTCCGTTGGTGGTGGAAGGTTGTGCCTTTAACATGGATCAACCTGTGCTTGTTGTAACCACAAATCTTCCCTCCTTGGGTGAGTGGGGCACTTGAAATGGAGAATGGTCCAAGGTTTTGGTTGCATATAGAGGCCAATCATCACATCAGTGTCTTGGAGATGAGAGCAGTCCTCTTAGCGTTGCAGGCCTTTCAAGACATCCTTCTCAAGGGTGTGACTTCAGTCCAGACAGACAGCATAGCAGTAGTCTGGTACATCACCAAATAGGGAGGAACCTGTTCATACCCTCTGTTGGGAAACTATAAAAGTATGGCAGTGGGCAATGTCTGATAGCAACTCACATCCTGGTAACATCCAGTTTATTGGTGGACAAGTTGAGCAGAACCATTTTAATGCCTCATGAGTGGTCCCTCAATTCAACAGTGGCAGCTTTAATTTTCAGATGTTGGAGCCAAGTTTGCTGCAGCCTAGCAGTTACTTTACCCTGATCCCTCCACAGGGACTGTCACTTAGGAACACTCTGGAGCACAGTTGTTCCTTGGGTCTCCTTTATGCATTTTCCCTGTTGCCCCTAATGAACAAATTTATCCAGAAAGCAAGATGGTGCAAGATCAGACTTATTATCATTGCTCCTTTCTAGCCCCAACAAACATGGTTTCCTTTCTTTTGGCCTATATGAATGCATCTCCCATGGCGGTTGTATCAGTACCCAAATCTTTTAACTTAGACTGCAGGATTGCCTCCTTTGGACCAAAAGTCCACAATAATAACTGCTGGTTTCTACAGTTCTGACTGCAGCCAGAGATGCCATACTTCCAGCATTGGTTGTTCAGATTATCTCAGCTTCCCAAAAACAATCCGCAAAAAAGGTTTACCATAGCAGGTGGAAAGGATTTTCCAACTGGGTTGTATTGAAAGGCATAGACTCTTTTTCCCACATTTTTTTCTATATTGGAGTTTCTGTTCAACTTTTCCACAGTGGTTCTAGTTTCTCCACTGTCAATGTGCAAATGGCCACAATTTCTAATTTCCTCATAAATCAGAATGACACTGACATAGCATCTCTAAAAGTCTCCAGAGCTTTTCTGAGGGGAACATTCCTTCTACACCCTTATAATCCATGGAGACCTAGTATCTCCATGGATTATAACTGTCTTGCTTTAAGCATTAACTCAATCCCCATTTGAACCAGCAGCAACAGTAGGCTTGAAATTTCTCACTTGGAAGACAGTTTTTCTTGTAGCTATTACATCGACCAGATGAATCTGAGTTATAAGCCTTTTCCTGCAAATCCCCTTAACTAGTCTTTCACAAAGACAGTTTCTTTAAGAACCAATGCATCTTTTCTAGCTAAAGTGGCATATGAGGTAAACAAACCAATAAATCAGTTTACAGCTGTTTTTTTTCCTGATTTCCTAACAAAGGCGAATACATTCTATACATGACAGATATCCAGTGCCAACTTAGATTCTACCTTCAGAGAAAGAAGCACTTTAGTAAATCTAATCAGTTGTTCATTGCCTGTTGTAGAGCTAATTTAGACAAATCAGGTGACACTTTCAAGATGGTTATCACATTGTATTTCTTTTGTCTATGCGAAAAAGGTTTATCCCTGTAAACAAAACCCAAAGCTCATTCCGCATGGGCAATAGTCATATCAATAGCTTTTATGAGTAGGCTTCCTGTCGATATTTGTGCTGCTGTAACTTGGTCAAAGTTCGCACCTTTGTGTCTCGCCATGAACTGGATGTACAGTCTAGGTCACATTCATGCTTTGGTTCCACCTTTCTTGGGAATGTCCTTTCATGATACCACCCAGGTAAAAATTGCTTGGGAATCTGTCATATGTGTTGAATCAGATGAAAATAGACAACATCAGATATGAAATTATGTACTTACCATAACAATAGATCCATGTTGCCTGGTTTTCATCCCTTTCATCCTGCCTCCCTTCTGCCCCCTTTCAAATGATCAGCTATTGGCTTCTGGTGACTGAATGGATTTCACTTGCATCCTGTCTATGAACAGCCCTGTCAGACTGTGATCCCTTTCTTGATGTGTTCTGTCAGGCTGGTACTAGCATTTAATCTGTTGTTATTCCTGTAAATTTAAACTTCTTAGGGCAAACTCAAACCCAGGTACTAAGGTGGAGTGGAGAAAATTATGATTAGGGGAGGAGTCAGAGCCCTGGATCCATGAAGCTTTAGAAATGGTGACGAGGTTGGATCCGATTGGATCTGACATCCTATGTGTATAACCAGGTGAAAATCAGACAACACGGATCAATTGTTATGGTAAGTACGCAAGTTTCATTATTTTATCTATTTATTTATTTATTTGTCATTGGATTATGTTTATAATGAGCAAGGGCTTCAAAAAGTATGACAAATGTCACCACAGGATTCGGTCCATGGGCACTTATCTGCATGATGTGCCTGGTGCCAGAACGCCTCTCGGTGAATTGTGACCTGTGCAAAGCTTTGGCTTACTTTCTGTACAGGAATGCAGGAACAAGTTGATTTTAGAGGGAGTTGCTTCCTCCATCTGATCAGTACAAAAAGACATAGGCAAAGATTCTGATAAAGACAAGAAAGAGAGAAGGAAAAAAGGCTGAGGACACAAGTGCTCCTTTGGCATTAAAAATCCTCATCCAGACCCACCACAGCCACCTTCTGTATTATATTCAGTACACTCCGTGTGTCCAGTGCAAGGCCCCTCCTGCATGGAGATGATTGTAATACCAGATAAATCTCAAAAGAAAGTCTCCAGCAGCAATTCTTCAAAGAGGGATTTGTCCAGATTCTGCCATCCTTCAACATTGTCTCCTAGGTCTACTAGGCCCTTTTGAAGTGCATCAGACATGAATTGGGACTGGATGATGAATGCCTTTCTGAAGTCATAGATTGAAATTGGTGTCATCCCATCCGCTCTCAATTTGGGGCAGATCGATTTGACCTGCTGTCTTCTCCCCAAGCTTTTCCCCCATTCTGTGTTACAGCACCAGTTGTCTTAGAGCTATTTTCTCTCACCCATAGCAGATCAGGTCAGCTGTATTTGGATTGGATACCTTGGCACCTACTTCAGTTCATCTGACTCACTCAACACTCAGACCTTCAGAATTGGTTGAGTCTCAGCTCAGAGTCTTTGACATCAAGACTTTAGCAAAGTCTTTGACTTCAACGTGTTTGGTGCCATAGTTGGTGTCTGAGTCTTTGGCATTTGTAGTCTTGGCTCTGATCTCTATGACAGAGCCATCTGAGTCATTGGTGGCAATGCCCTATGTCCTTGGAGTCATTGACATACACTTCAGTGGAGACTAATGTGGCATCAGCTTAGAGGCCATCTCTGTTTAGCTTTTGACATGATAGAGAAGATGATTGGTTCCACATTTGGGAGTGCTGCAGATGCTTCCTCAACACCAGCTCAATCCCATGCACCATTTAGTCTGTCCCTCAGTCTTTATATTATCCTTCCCAGGGACAGAGCAGATCTGGGAATATTATTCAGTCTCTTAAGTAAGCTCATACAGAGTCTTAAGGGAATTTGGATCCATCCTCACCGGATCCTTTGATAAAAGGAATGGCAAAAGGAGGCACATTGACTCCCTCACAGAGACCGTTATACTGAACACTGATTTGGATGAAGGGGAGGGGTTCCAACAGTCCCTTCCAAAAGACATCAGGTTTGGCAAGATACTTGAAATTATGTACCAAAGGGCATATTGTTCGTCCATACCCTCCATGAAGAAGTGGTGTTTGAACCCTTCTGATCTAATGTTGTCCTTTTGATTCTTCCTCGCTGATGGGTCTCAGATCTGACATTGGATCCAACTCGGCTGCTTCTTTTGGAGACTTAGGCTGTGAGACTCAAACTTGTCCCTCTTCCCATAATACATCACTCCTTCTCTATCTCCCCAGATCTCGTTTGCCACACTTCATGTACAGATGTGGTTCCGGAGTTTCAGGACTCCTAGTGGTTTTAGGTAAGTCTTTTTCTAAAAATTCTCAAAGAATTTCTTCTTTAAATATATCATTATATATTTATATTGTATTTAATTGTTTTCTGTTTTTCCTCCCCTTCCTGTAGATCTTGAGAGGAGTTAGGAACTTTTAGATGTCCTTCTATTCACTTGCTGCAGTATACTTAACCTGAGGGATCTCCTGCCTGAAGGCAATCCGACATTGGCCAGTGTACAAATGTGTTATACTACTTTAGGGTACATGGGATGTCGCACGTATGCTGCTGTCAGACATAGGCCATAAAAGCAACATACGCATTAACCATTCTCAGAATTTTTCTGCAGCAGTCAGAATGCCATTCCGATCATCAGTCTGATCGTTTCAACATTTGCAGCTTCATCCTTCTGCCAGATAAGTGCCCCATTGGGGAATGTTTTCTCTTACTACTGTTTTGGTTATATCATCCAAGAAGGGCAAGTGCCATTGTGGAAGACAGATTCTGCATAAGGACAGCTATTCACTGTGTCTCTTTTGTTTAGCCCCTAACCACAACCACAAGTCCTGTAGAATTTGCCAATCCTTCATTCCAAAGACCCTTAGAAGCAGGCTTTCCTCTCTTGCTATTTATTTAGAGAACCAACGGCTTAAGTTATTAGCTAATGGAGGGTACCTTGGGGTCTGACGCCTAGCTGGTGAAGCGTAAGACCAAGAAACTTCAGCTTGCGGCTTCTGCCGCACCTCAGTCTTCAGACATTTCTTTGGCGGTGCTTGACAACCTGGAGGTTTGTCTGACTTCAGGCACGAATTCACAAGCCGAGCCCAGTTCTGAGGACGGTTTGACTTTGACCAAGAGCACGTCTGCAGAGGTCGAACAAACGTCCGATCAGGATGTCATGGGAGAACCTAGCCTCGAAAGTATGGAGGGTCCTAGGGGGGGTACCTCGCACTCAAGCAAGAAAAGAGATAGAATCAGACATATTTGAATGCAGGCCTTTGTCCGGTCCTCCAATGTTGCTTAGGATCATTTCTCCTGCAAAGAAAAAACAAAAGACTAAGCATTTATCCCCTACCAGAGAGGCCCGTAGAGACTGGCATGCCTTTTGTCAAAGCTTGTTTCAGGCTTTCATGGCACTCAAGTCACCTTCCTCTCAGCCTGCTCCTACAACTGGTCCCCAACCTTCTCAAAAGAAAATTAGGGACATTGACTTAGCTGGTGAATTTTCCACTGATGAAGAGAAATCTCTGGATTAGTCTATACAAATCCCTTCTCCCCAGGAATATGTTTCACCTGAAGAGGAGTCAGTCGGTGCTGACTCCCCTATGGAAGAGATATCCTTTGGTGAGACTTTTCTGAAAATGGGATAACAGTTTAAATGGGGTACTTCCCAACTTTCTGATGTCCAGAAAAGATATTATCAACTTCTACAAGTTGATGTCCCTGGCCCTTCTGCAGTTCTCAGTGCTTCACAAACCCCGGACTCCGAGGCTCCAGCCCCCAAGAAGCTAGAGTGCTTCTGTAAGGTCCCTGAGGATTGTAATTCCTCTTTAGATGCCCTGCTGCAGACCCAGCAGTCATTTATGTAGCTACAGATAAACCTTCTAGGATGTTTTCCTCCTCCAGTCTTCTCCCATCTGACAAAGAGAATAGGACCCATGAGAGACTGAGTAAAAAGGCCTATACGTCAGACACCTTGGCTTTTCAGGACCATCAGTTATCAAACACATGTGACTAAGTACTACTTAGAGCTTTTGTCACAGGCATCTAGTGCCATTGCAGATCTTCCAGATTCAGAAGGAAAAGCCTTGGCTCTGTCTGTCGTGGGAGCTTCCTCCCAAGTGGTAAAACATTCCATTAAATGCAGGTATGGTGCTGCAGAAACTTGTGCCAGGGCAGCTGCTACTGGTTCAGTTCTTAGAAGATTTTCCTGGCTCAGGTGGCAGCCCCTCCAGGATTACTTCAAATCTAAATTAATAGATACAATTCAATCTTATTTGGTAAGGCAGCAGCCTCTCTATTTAAGTCCGTACAGGAAAAAACAAGGAACTCAAGGAGTTAAATACATCCTGTGTCCAGGTTTCATAGGAATTTCCCTTCTAAGCCTGTTTTCATCCACAGCTGCTTTCAGCACCCATCCGGTAAGTCTTTCAGAGGAGGCAAGAGACAACAGAAGCCTAGGAGTTCCTAGCTATCCTCACAACAAAGGCAGCCCTTTTCTGACAAAGCAGGGAGTCTGTGATTACCCAGATGTCTCCCTTTCCTCTCTTTCCCTTTGCCTGCCAGACGCGCACAGGGTCTGGGAAAGCATCACCCAAGACACCTGGGTTCTTTCCATAATCAAAAAAGGATAATTTATGTTTGGCACTCCACCCCTATCTTTATGGGCATCCCTCAATCCCCCCCTCGAGAGGAATTGCCAGGGCTCCATTCAGAAGGTTCCTCAAATGTCAAGAGGGAAAGGCTTCTATTCAATAATGTTCTTAGTACTCAGAAAGGATGGCCCCTGTAGACCAATCCTGGGTTTATCCTTTCTCAACACCTTCTTAAAGGTTACTATCTTCAAAATGTTGACACTGCAAACTCTCTTCCCCCTTATCCTTCCATAAGAATACATGGCATCTATAGATATAAAAATGCTTACCTTCACATCCCTATTCACCCCATGTTCAGGAACTTCTTACATTTTTTGTGAGTTCCTGGCATTTTCAATTCTCTGCCTTGTCCTTTGGTTTTCTGTAGCTCAGAGGTTATTCTCAAAATGCCTGGCTCCAGTGATTGCACACTGAAGACTTTTGGGCATCCAGATTTTTCAGTACTTGCTCTTACAGGCCTCATCTTCGCACACTCTACTCCAAAATCTGGAGACCACTATTTCCCTCTTCGGGAAACTGGGATTCACCGCTAACTACAGAACATCAGTCCTCACCCCTTCACAGGACCACATTTTCCCAAGTTGTCGAATATAGACAGACATTATGAGAGTGTCACTTTCACCTCATAAAGTGCACGACCTTCGGTCCTTCTTCTCTCTTTGACTCACATCACAGCCAGGGAGTTCCTCAGGGTGCAGGAATTCATGGCTTCAACCATTCCTATGGTACCTATGGCAAAACTCTACATGAGGAAATTCCGGTGGTTCCTCAGATCGGTATTGTCCCAGCATTCTCACCCACTAGAATACAAAGTCCCCCTCATCCCTTGCCTAAAGAAGGAACTGCTCTGGTTGGTCCAAGAGATAGCCCTAAATTTAGGTCTACCCCTGCATCCTCTCACCCCAGTCCTAGAACTCTAAACTGATGCATCAGACGTGGCTGAGGAGCGGCCTTGGGCAAATTCACAGTTTAGGGAATTTGCTCTCCCTCCCAAAAATCAGAAAACATCAACATCAGGGAAACGCGAGCATTACTATTAGCTCTACAAGCATTTCAACCTCTCCTTTTCCCAGGCCCTCTACAACTGTTCACAGACAACATGACAATCCTCTGGTATGTAAATAAGCAGGGGCGACCAAATCATATCTCCTTTGCAGGTTGGCTCCTCTGGTATGGGAATTTCTGGCCCAATACCAATGACTATTCAGGCAGTGTACATTCCCTCCAACTGGAATCTCATGACAGAAGACGCCAGTTTATTGTACCTCTAGCGCTTCGGCAACCGCCTTCACTTACTCCTTGAAGGCGGTTGCCGAAGCGCTAGAGGTACAATAAAATGGTGTTTTAAGTGAATTCTTCATCTATAGTCTTCAGTTTTATCTTTCCTTTTGGTTTGTGCAGTGGAATCTCATGACAGACTCCTTAAGCATGTTCCTGACTCAATCCCACCAATGGATGCTCCATAGGGACTTGTTAATGGACATAGTCTACCAATGGGGTATTTCTCAGACTTATTTGCCTCCCCCCTAAACAGACAACTTCAAATATTTTGTGCCAGAGTTCCAAGTCCTCTGGTTTACAAGGTAACCCTCTCTCCTTCTTTTGGAAGGGGATGTCTCTATATGCATTCTCTCCCATTCCTCTAGTTTCAAAGGTCCTGTTCAACATTCGACAAGACCAACCAAAAATCTTGCTGGTGACTCCCTTTTGGCCAAGACAACACTGGTTCCCCTCCTTCTGCATTTAGCCAAGGACCGTTACCACAAGTTACCCCACAGAGTGGACCTACTCACACAGAACAAAAGATCCCTAATACACCCACACCTGACAACGGTACAGTTGACACTGTGGGTGATAGGATTCTAATCCGCTTCACACACACCTATTCTCAGAGAAGGTGCTCAGGGTTTTGCAGGAGGCCAGAAAACCTAATACAATAACATTTTACATTTCCAAGTGGAAAAGATTTTCACTGTGGTGTCTAAGAGCCAAGACCCACGTACAGTGGGAATCCCAGTGGTTCTGTCTTACTTGTGTGACTTGCTCTCTGCTGGCTTGGCTTACTCTGTCAAAGCACACTTCAGCTATTTCTGCTTATCTGCCTCTTTCATCCCCTCTAGCATTCAGATTTGAGGTGAAACAATTCCTTAAGGGCATTCTTCAAATTAGGCCTCCCATGAAACCTATTCCTCATCCTTGGGACCTTAATTTTGTTCTAGAAAAGCTGACCCTGGCCCCTTTTGAGCCCACATCTTCAGCCTGTCTCAAACATTGCTCTTGGAAAACTGTTTTACTAGTGGCCTTGACCTCAGACAGAAGGTTGTTGGAGCTTCAAACCCTTATGGTGGTGCCCCCCCTTCTTGGTATTTAATAAGAATAGAGTATTGTTGAGAATAGATTCTTCTTTTATGCCAAAAGTGGTTAATGAGTTAACTCTTAACCAGTCCATTCAGTTGCCTACCTTCTTCCCTTCTCCACAAAACCAATGTGAGAAGGTACTACACTCCTTAGATATACACAAACAACTTTGGTTTAGTAAAACCTATCAGGAAATCTGATCAGCTATTTGTGAATTTTCATCCCATTGCTCTGGGTTTACTCATTTCCAAGCAGACTATTTATTTTTGGATTTCAAAGACTATTTGCCTTTATTATACCCTCCATGGAAAGAGACCCTTTACCCATGAAGGCCCACTCTACCAGGGCTGTGGCTTCCTCGAAGGAATTCTTCAAGGGCTTAAATAACAGCACCATCCTTGAAGCAGCCACCTGGTCTTCTGTCCATATCTTTGCCAAACAGTACAAACTGGATGGAATTTCCAGATCCAGAGCCGGGTTTGTCTAAGCCATTTTACATGGTTCCATTGAGAGCTCCTCTTTCTCCCTTCCTTCTTGAGCTTTGGCAGTCTCCTTCAGGTTAGGAATACTGCAGTAAGTGAATAAAAGGACATAGAATAGTTGTGTAAAATCGTACCATAACCATAGATGTAATTCTTTTCACTGATGCAGTATTCTATACCCCCCCCCCACTTGTCTGTTGTTTTGCTTGGATGTACTGACGTTTTATAACCTTAGTCTGGCATTTCTCCTGGGGCATTCAGTTCTGAGGATGGTACGTGCAAATGTCACTTTCATGGCGTGTGTCCAACAGCAGAACTATGTGCGACGTCCCATGTGCCCTACAGTAGTAAAGACTTTTGTATACTGCCTGACGTTGGGTCTCCTTCAGGCAGGAGATCCCTCAGGTTGATAATACTGCAACAGTGAAGAGAAAGATATCTATGATTATGGTAAGATTTTGCACAACTATTCTTTCTCTTCTGTTTTTTTCCTGCCATTGGCACTTCTTTTCCTGTTTTAAAAAGAATCCTTCTAGTGTACTAGAGTTATTCTCTAAAGTTTATTATTGTTGTTATTGTCATTGTTGTATTTCTTGTGGGGTTTCTTCCTTTATGACTGATAAACCTGTGGGATTCAAATGATACACTTCTTGTAGGCATAAGATTACAAATTCAGATGCCCACAAGAAGTGTGTCTGTTGGACCAGGGCATTTAGACACTGACTGGCTGGTGTGCGCAGCCTTTAACCTTTAGGCCTTAGCCAACCGCCAAAACAAATTGATTTTTGAAAGCCCTTTTACCTGCTTCTGCTTCAAGGGCACAAACCCCCTTTAAGCATGCCGTCTCCAAAAGATCCCTTTCTGCCTCTTCAAGGGACTCTCTGGAACCAAGTCAAAAAAGATCCAGGCCCTCGGATCTGACTACCCCAGATCTGAGTGGGATCAGAAAAGTGTTGGATCCTAAAGATACTTAAGATTCATCAGCTGTTGGAACCCAGTGCCAAAACTCCTTCTTTGGACCCCATTACTTCAGCTCCAAGCAGGGTCTCAGATCAGGAACTGATCCTTGTTTCCGGTTCTCCAACTCCAGGGACAGCTTTTTTGGATCTGAATTCATTGGATCCTAATATAAGGACTTGACTACTAATCTTTAAGTAGAGCCAATCCCACCAGCCCTTCCAGTAAAAGTCTTTTAGACGCTAACTAAATCCAGGCATGCTTCCTTGGCATCCTCCTCCAGGTCTTCCCAAAGACTCATTGAGGCCAATATGGACAGCATGATGAGGAAGTTCTCAGGCTAAATCAGGGTGCAGATCCAGATGGGGGTTGTGCCATCTCCCTCCCAGCTAGGATCTGTGAGTGCTCCATCTCCTGTTTTGCAGACTCTTTTTCTGATCTGTCCCTCGGTTTCAGAAACACGAAACCCTGGTTCCCTGAGAGAGAGAAAAGGTTGGATCCGAGGAAGCTGCTTTCCACCACTCCGACTACGTCTCTGACCAGCCCTGCTCCCTTCCTTTCGGATCAAAGTGGGTCCTGTATCCAATACAGCGGCACCGACTCTGGGGGGTTGCTTTTGGCAGTGGCTTTGTTGGATTCTTCACTTCCCCTTGGAGCTTCGGCCCTTGCCAACACAGGTTCAATTGTGTTGGGAGGCCTTGGATTCTTAGCTGGCTCTGCTCTCTCTCCTTCGGTAACTTCGACTCCGAGGGGGAGAGTTTCCTCATGTCTGTCAGCCTTCTGGGTTGCTGAAAGGGCTTTCTCCAGGGTCTGCTCCACCCTTCATCGTTTCTGAGCACTGAGCCCATCATGCCTCCCTGCCATAGGTCAGCTTGCTCCAAAGAGCCTTCAGACCACTTCCCCCCAGAGAGTCCCCCCATCTTCTGATACCTCTCTGGAACACACCACAGAGGAGGTCCCTCAGAAGTAGAAGTGTAAAGGGAAGTAAATACAGTCCCCTATGGAGTCTCACACAGAGGATACCAGCTTTGATGAGGGAGAAATTCCCTCAATCACCACCTGACGAGGTCTACTTTGGGGACACCCTGGAACTCCTTAGGCAGAAAGCGTCTGGTCTTCCCAAACTCCTCCTTCTGAGGAATCGGTGTTCCTGGAGGCTTTCGGGGTGGGCCCATTGACGTCGTGGGTGTCTCCCCCATCAGGTGCCCTGATAAACTTAGTCTCCCACTGGGACTGGAAGGAACTGGACATGGTCAAACCTATCCCTAAGCGCCCCGATAAGATTCTCAGCCCACCTTCCAATCATCCACATTTGAGCAAATATATTCCAGTAGATGCTGTTGTTGTTGCAGCAGCCATGAAGAAAGAGCTGGCTGAACAAAGCGCCACTGGCCATCTGCCAAACAAGGAGTCTCCGGCAATGGACAGACATGGAAAGCATGTTTACACCTCAGCTACTTTTTCTCTGAGGTCATTAAACTATTTGGTGGGCTTCATCCATTTTCAGAGAGATCTGGTCAAGGAGCTAACCGACTCTCTTGCAGAAACCATGTCAGAGGAGGACTTGAAGAAGTTTTTTCCCCAATAGGTTACTCTTTCCTCCCTTGCAAATTCCTCAATGAGGTTGATTTCGCACACGGCAGAAGGCACCTTACGAGCAGCTGATGCAGGCATAGCCATTAGGGGACAGGCCTGTATGCGGTTTTGTGACTTCAAAGCTCTTCAAGGTGTCATTCATTAATGCCTCATTTGATGGTTCCTTTTTGTTTGGACCATCAGTGAAAGACACACTAACCCACAGTAATCAAGAAGGAAAGACCTTGTCTGCTGTAGGGATCAAGTTTTCTACCCCTCAGGGGACCTTCTGAAAGAATCAGTGAGGAGGGAAGAAAACTTGGTTCAGAATGTATCGAGGTTCTTTCCAGGACCCATGCAGAGCAACTCTTCCAGAGGCAGCGGAGGAGGTTTTAATGGCAGACGTCATCCTAGAGGCAGAGGAAGCCTGCAAAATCAGGGTTTCAGGGAGCCCTTTCCAGGCAGACCCTATCAGTGCTCCAGAAGTTCTACTCGACTGCTGTACTCTGGAGGCAGTCGGGAGTTGTCTGTCTTTGCACCTAGACTCCTGGACAAACATAACAAGCAACTCCTGGGTGTTAAACATTATATCCTCTAGGTCCCAGGAGGAAACCCCCTGATGTACCACCCAGTCAGAGGGAGTACATTATTCAAGAAGTCCAAGAAATTGTGAGAAAAAGTGTCATCCAAGAGGTCCTGACCGAACAAAGAGGATTTGGAACTTATTCTTGCTTCTTTTTAGTGCCAAAGAAAACAGGGGGCCTGAGACCTAAACTAGACTTCAGCAATCTGAATCAGTTCATCAAGAAGTCAAAGTTGTGATCGGTCAAGTCCGTTCTCTCATTTCTTTGCAAGGACAATTGGATGTGCTCAGTGGATCTTCAGGACATATACTATCACAGCAGAATAGACAGGCACTCCAGAAGGCATCTGCGCTTTTGGCTAGGAGCAAGTTACTGTCATTTGAACTGACCACAGTTCCTTGGGTGTTTACCAAATGTTTAGCAGTGGTAACGTCTCACCTGAGGGTAAAAGGATTGCAGGTGTTTCCCTATTTAGAACACTGGCTCCTCAGTTCACCAACAAGACATTGACTGCTTCAGTCCAGAAATTATCTAGTAAAGATCTTGAAACATTTGGGCATCATGATATATCTGGCAAAATCAAACTTGATTCCTGTGCAGAATATGTAATTCATAGGGACACAGTTGATCACAGTTACACAAGTGGCTTCCTTACTGAGGTATTGTATAATGTCTCTAAGACAACAGGTTCAAGACTTATTAGATATGCCTTCACCAGCAAAATTAATGGGTTCAATGTCAGCTGCAATCATTTTTCTCCCTTTAGCGAGGTTCTTTAGGCGAGTACTTCAATGAACGATAGCAGTTCAGTGGTCCATTCTCTACCAAACACTTTCAGTTCCCATAAAACTGTCTTCGATCTGCAGGAATCATCTGCAGTGGTGAGTGCAATCAGATGACCCATTTCTAGGCAGACCATTTTCTCTCCCCAACCTGATAGCCACAGTGACCACGAATCCTTCCCAATGTGGGTGGGTGGGTGGGTGGACATTACCGAAGAAAGATAGCCCAAGGCATGTGGTTATCCACTGAGACCAATCTACAGATCAGTGTCCTAGAGATGAGAGCCGTCCTTCTAATATTGCAAGCCTCTCAGGATATTCTCCCTTTCGGGGTGATTGCAGTTCATACAGACAACATGTCAGTTGTCTGGTACATCAACAAACAAGGAGGAACCCATTTTTCCATTTTTACCCGTTGTGCAACGAGATCATGAGAGTTTGGGAATGTGCGAAATCTTCAGACCTCTTTTTAGTTGCAAAACACATTGCAGGGAAAACCAGCATCCGAGTAGACGGACTCAGTAGATCTATTCTGACTCCTCACAAGTGGTCCCTCAATCATTCAGTAGCAAACAAAATTTTTGGCCATTGGGATCAACCTTGTTGCGACCTCTTTGCCTCTCCCCCAGAACTTCAGGTGCAAGTATTTTGCTCTGATTGCTCTAAAGGGGAAGTCACTGAGGGATACTCTGGTCCACAACTGGTCCTCGGGTCTCCTTTATGCTTACCCTCCTCTTCCTTTGATTCTGAAATTCCTATAGAAAGCCAACAGGTTGAAGACCTCAGTAATCCTCATTGCCCCTTTCTGGTCTCATCAGGTATGGTTCCCTTTTCTGTGGTCTTATCTGAAGTATCCACCTTGCATACTAGATCCCAGACAGGATCGCATATCCCATCCGTCAGACATCCAGCCCCCCAATCTCCACACCCTAAGGTTGACCACATGGCTTCTCCACTTCCAGTAATTATAAGAAAGTACAGGCTCATCCCTTCGGTCTGTGATATAATCCTGGCCCCTCAGAGGACTTCCACTATAAAGATTTACAGCAGTAGGTGGAAGAGATTTTGTATTTGGGCCGCTAAAGAAAATATCAACCCTTTCTCAGCTCCCAGCTCATCTGTTCTCCTTTTTCTTACTTATCTTTTTCAAAAATTAGTAAGTTACTCTACTATTAAGCTTTATCTGGGTGCCATATCCAATTTTCATGCTGGGAAGGGATCTTCCTCTCTTTCTTCTTCCAGGTTAGTCAAGGCTTTCTTGAAGAGTATTTCTTCTTTGGCCCCCAATTAAAGACCCTTCTCCTCTTTGAGATCTCACATTATTTCTGCAAGGACTTACCCAGAAGCCCTGTGAATCAGCAGATAGTTGTGACATGAAATTTCTGTCCTGAAAACAATTTTTCTAATAGCAATTCCTTCTGCTAATAGAGTATTGACGCTTCAGATCTTTTCAGTGAAACCCCCTTGCATCGTTTTTTATAAAGACAGGGTATCATTAAGGACAAATCCCTCCTTTATGCCTAAGGTAGTCACAGAATCCAACATTAACCAGTCGGTTCAGTTACCAGTCTTTTTCCCCAATTTTTTAAACAAAGAAGAATATATTGTGTACCTTCTAGACGTTTACAGGCAATTACATTTTTATCTCCACAGAACAAAAAAGTGTAGGAAATCTGATCAGCTTTTTGTATCTTTCTCAGCAAACTATTCAGGTTGTGCAGTTTCTAAGATTACTGTAGCCAAATGGATTACAGATTGTATTTCTTTCATTTATTCACAAAAAGATATTCCATTGCCTCAACTACCCAAAGCTCATTCCACCAGAGCTATGGCTATATCATCTGCTTTCTCTTCCAGGATCCTCAATTGATGAGATTTGTGCTGCAGCCACTTGGTGTAAGACTCACATCTTTGTCTCTCATTATAAATTGGATATTATTTCTAGCAGCAGGGCATCCTTTGGCTTGACCATGCTCCAGCATATCTTTCCTTGAGGGCCAACCAAGAGTTACATAGCCGGGGACTATGACCCATCAGTGAGGAAGAATGAAAAGGACAACACCAGATTTAAAAGTTATGTACTTACCATAACTTAGTATCTGTATTGTCCTTTTTCATTCTTCCTCATGTCCCTCCCAGCCATCCCTCAGCCTTGTACCTTCGAGAAGTTTGTTGAGGAAGTTCAGAACACTTAGGTTCTGGGTTTGAGACTTGATTCCTTTCTGTTTTTTGTACTATTCCTATAACCTGTTGAACTATAGGGCAGCAAACTCGATCTGCGGAGTTAGAGAAGGTGTGATGTATAATGGGAAGAGAGAGGAGTTTGAGACTCGGAGCCTAAGTCTGGAAGAAGCAGTTGAGTAGGATTCCTTGTTGGAACTGAGACCCAGCAGTGAGGAAGAATGAAAATGGACCACACAGATACTAAGTTATGGTAAGTACATAACTTTTAAGTCTGCACTTTACCTCCTGGGTGGTACCACACACACACACACACACACACACACACACACACACACACACATACACACACATTAAGCTTATGATAGACTTGCTGTGAGGAGGACCTGACAGAAGCCTGATATTACTGAAGCTGATACTAGAAAACTGCCTAAAGTTATCAATCCCCTAAAGACAGGCTGCACTGAATTAAGAGCCCAATGTAAAAAAAAAAGTTGTCTAAGGTTGTATCTTCTGGTATTTAAGCCCTAACTTTGAGAGGGTTTCTGTCTATACACACTGAGCAGAGTGGAGGAGAGGTGTTGACTACAACTCTTAGCTGAGATATATAAGTATCCTGTTTTTTTCGATTATTTATACTGATTATTGTTTCTAGCAATTTATATATATAGCACTTTTTATTGCCTGCTGCATAGTTTTTAGTGTATTTTTATTGCTATTAATTAATCCGCACGGGTAACTGATTTGTTTGCAGTTAAAAAAGCATTCTGTAGAGTCTCATTGCTCCTTTATCTGTTTAAAAACTTTCATTTTGTGGCTTTCTTTAGTGCTTACTGTCTGTAGGCTAATAGCTTTAGTATTGTCCCCACCCTCTGTCCCTGTTGGTGTTTTGCTGTTATACTTGGTGGCTTTGCAGTTGCCCGCCCCTACTGTAAATATGATCTGGGACACTCCTTCCAGTCTAGTGTCATTAGCTCATTCTACCTAATACAGAGAGAACATTTGATAAGGCCTTCTGTTTCTCCTTTTTCCCTTTAAAAAAATATTTTTTTGCCTGAATCGCCTTGTGTTCTGACTGTGCTTCTCAAACATTTTGGAAATATAGACTATATTTTAGAGCATTTATTATAACTGTAATTGCCTTAATCAAGAGCGGCCTTAGGTCAACTGGTGCCCTAGGCAAAACAGCTCCACAGCTCCCCCCACCACACTATCTGGTGCCCCCAACCTGGTCTACCTACATCAAATAAATACTAGAAAAGCGCCCCTGCTAGAGCGGCGCCCTAGGCGGCCTATGCCTAAGGCCGGCTATGGCCTTAATATTGCTACAACTCAAGTGCTCTAGGTTGCACTGCATCTGAAGTGTTTGTGTGTTTTAGCTACTTTTCTGTATATATTGACTTCTCTGCATATGTAGACTAGCTACTTATTCTGCTGTGTTACTGCCTCTTAAATCGTTTTTTCAGTTGTGCACATGCCTTGCTTCATTTAAAAAGTTTTAAATTGCTAATTTTGTAGAGTTTTAATTGCATTTACTGTTTAGGACTACACACTCAAGTGTGTTAGCTTTTTCTGTGTTTGTTTACTGTATTATTGCATTGTTTAGCCTGTTTGAACAAAAAAAAAATACTATCTTGTTTGCTCGTTTCCCACCTTTTCTAGCCAGTCCATATCCCAGGCTTTGCTTGTCTCAGGACTTTATTTTCTGTGCTCAGAGCTATCCAGACCTTGCTGTGGTAGAGGGATGTCCTGCTGCTTACCAGTGAGACTGGTGAGCATTGTACTGCCTATCTAACGCTAGATGAGTGGTTTCCAGCTCTGAAATTGTAATTGTATTGGCCTTTTTGGGCTGATTTCTATCCCTTTCAACTTTCTGGCTTAAAAATGCGTGTTTTGCACATTTTCCACATCGTGCAGCACTGTGAGGCTACAGTTAAACTATTCCAGGTGCCAGAAACTCTGCTCTTCAAATTTTCCCTTAGAACTAGCTGGTTTCTCAGTAGTAGCACTAAAATCTGAACCCCTGTGACTAGCACTTGCTCTAGAACCTGCTGGAAAGCACTAGGAAGCCTGAAACTAAATCAAGCACTCAGCTCTCCTTGTCAATAAGGAGAAATTAATCATAGGCACTAAACAGCCTATAATTGCAAAGTACCTTGCAAAGGTAAGGGAAAACAGCTCTTAAACTTTACAATAAAGCACTAGGAAGCCTGAAACTGATTCAAGCACTCATCTCTCCTTGTCAATAAGGAAAAATTAATCATAGGCACTAAACAGATTATAATTGCAAAGTGCCTTGCTAAGGTAAGCGAAAACAGCTCTTAAACTTTACAAAAAAGCACCTAAACAGGCATGTGCAAGGGTCAGGTTCCGATGATTTCTCCTGTCCACCTGGTGAATCTGGGCATACTGGGGCAGTGCAGCAACTGCCTCATGTACACAGACAATCCTCTCCTTCTACCACCCACCACTACAACCTGCGAGAGATGCACTTACATAGCCAAACTGGAAGCAAAGCTCTCTCCAGCCAAGATTGTGCTAGACAGTCAAGAGGAGAAGGTTAACACCTGCATTACACCTCAAGCAACTCATAGCCCTTCAAAACCCACACCATCAACACCCACACATAGCAACACTAAACCCACATATGCGGAGGCCCTTAACATTAACCTGCCCAAGCAGCAAGGACCTCTGAAGCCAAAACGCAAACAAACACCAGTCACAACCAAAGTGACACATAGCTCACAACACCAGTGTGCCACCCAACAACAGCCCCTAAGGCAAGACAATGTACCCAACACTTTAGTCATAGGTGACTCTATAGTCAGGCACACTGATGTCCCACTCACCAGACTGAACAAGGAGAAAATTACAATCATCTGCCTGTTGGGTGCCAGGATCCACCACATAACGCATGCACTTAAGTCACTCCACAACAAGTACAAATACGACTCTGTCATTGTCCATGCTGGAGTGAATGACTTGACGTACCTCCCTGGACTACATGAAAAGAGACATGGAAGAGCTCTTGGATCATGTGACCCAGGCAGGTATGACCCTAGCCCTGAGTAGCATCCTGTCTTCGCCCAGAATGATACCACAGTATAAGGACAAAATGATTGACTTCAACAATTGGCTAAGCTTCTGGTTCAAAGGGGATCCAGTATTTGTCTGCCTGGGAAGACATTATCGATAAACCACAATGCTTTGCCAGAGATGGTCTGCACCTGTCACCCCTGGGATTCAAGTTACTGGCTAAAGCTCTTGCCACCCCTATAGTGCCTTTTTTAGGCAAGGTTCAAAGGATAAAACCACCACTGTAACAGATACAAGCATGCAAAATCTGAAGGTAATGCTACTCAATGCAAGAAGTCTAAACCTCAAAATGCACTCTCTTGAGGCACTCCTAAAAATGGAGAACATTGATATCTGTGCAGTAACTGAGACCTGGTTAAAGGCTCCAGAGAGCACCCCTGCAATACCAGGCTACAATTCTTACCACACTTTTCAGCCACAAAACCAGGACCGAAACACTAAAGGTGGACAAGTGTCCATATTCACCAAGGATATTCACACCTCCAGGCTAGTTGCCCAACACAATGCATCTGAAACTCTCCAGGTGCAACTAACACTAGGTAAGACTGCAATCCAAATTGTAGCTTGCTACAGATCCCCCACCATGCCCCAAGATTCTCACTACACCTTTCTAAACATACTGGAAAATATTAAGATACAACCAAACACCCTAATACTGGGTGATTTTAACTACCCTGCCATTAATTGGGAAAACTACTCGGGTACCAACTCCTTTTCCCAGTGGTTCTTGGAATTCATAAATTCCAACACCCTGGATCAACTACACTATTGTCCCACCAGGGGCTCCAATATCCTATACCTGGTCATTATCAACATGGGAGATAGATGCTCCACACCAGTGGTCACCCCCTCATTGGTCAGGTCTGACCATAAGCAAATCACCTTTGACATGCACATCCTTAAAAAACTTCTCCAAAGCCAACTTCATGGTAATGAAGTCAGAAGTGACAAACTTCACAACATCCACACAGACGGGATCTGGAAGTTCGACTGCAGAATCCTGCACTAAGGCACTGTACGAGCATATCCACTTGTGCATGAATCGTGCCGTCCCAAATATAACCACGATGCTCTTCTCCAAAAAAGGAAGCCAATCTGGTGGTCCCCTGCTATAAACAAACTATACAGCAGAAGGAGAAACTGTTGCAGAAAAGAGGAAAATCCCAGGATGCAAAAAACTCCCTCACCAGCCTCAGTAAGAAGCTGAGATCCCTCATAAAATCCTCAAAAGCTAGTTATGAAAATAAAATTGCCAAAGATTCCAAAGACAATCACAAGGCATTCTATACTTATGTCAAGAATCTAATTGGCAATGCTCAGATCTGCTCTGAGCTACAACAGAATGGCATTAAATATACTGATCCCAAGGATATTGCCAGTATCCTGGCAGATCGATTTAGTGCCAACTTCACCCCCTCTCACCCCCTAAAGGGCCCATCTCAATACCAAAAGATTGCCAAATTCTGATAATCACGGCCACATAGGTATAAACCGCACTCTCCAAAGCTAAGAATACAGCATCCATGGGACCAGGTAACATCCCAGGCTGTGTACTACATGAATTACAAAATGAACTGGCACCTCGCCTAAGTGTCATGTTTAATCATAGCCTCACCTCAGGCTTCGTGCCCACTGAGTGGGGCAGAGCTACAGTTATTCTGCTCCACAAGGGAGGATCTGCCTTGGATCCTGGGAACTACCGTCCCATCAGTCTGACAAGCCTGATCTGCAAGGGCATGGAACGCATTATCATGGAACTTATAAACAAAGACATTGGCAACCTTCAAACATGGGACCCCACCCATTTTGGGTTTGTGAAGGGCCGATCTTCTCTCCTGAAAGTGATTGACTTCTTCAAATCAGTCTCCAGAGCTGTGGACGAGGGTAAGGTGGTCCACACAGCCTATCTGGACCTCGCCAAGGCCTTTGACACCATCCCCCACTCTGGAATCATAGATAAACTTACTAAGCTGGTCATAAATCCCTATGTCACTCGATGTGTTGCCAACTGACTTACTGACAGAACCTAGACTGTAAAAGTAGCCGACTCCAAATCCAGCTCCAGACAAGTGACAAGTGGAGTACCTCAGGGTTCAGTCCTAGGACCACTCTTGTTTGGCATCTACTTCTCTGAAGTACAGGCGAACTCTAAGGGACTCTGGCTAACAAAGTTTGCAGATGACTGCAAACTGGGAGCCATTATTGAATCCCCAAATGATGTGGATATTCTACAAAAGGGCCTTACAGAAACAGATGCCTGGTGCCAGAGCCATGGGCTCAAGCTTAATGCCAAGAAATGTATAGTTATCTCCTTTGGAAAAAAACATGTACCCATGAATTACCACATGGGTGGCAGGACACTAAACATTGAAAGTGTGATGACAGACTTAGGGACACAGGTGGACAGTGGTCTCACTTTCGATACCCACATCGCTACAACAGTCAGGAAATCCTTCTATGTGGCACACCTCATCACTAAGGGCTTTTCATCTAGAAAAAAGGAGGTCATTGTCCCGCTGTACTCATCCCTCATTAGACCCATTATAGAGTATAATGCCCCGTTTGGAATGTACCTCACAAGACATCTGCAACAGCTGGAAAGGCCACAAAAATACCTCACTAAAAGAATCACAGGCCTATAGCAGATGCCATATGCTGACCGTCTAAAAAAACTCCAGCTATACTCTGTGGTATATCATCTACTCAGAGGCGATCTCTGCTTAACATACAAGGCCATGTCAAACCCTGAGCTGTTGGACATGCTCCACTTAAAGAAATCCCAATCCCTCAGAGCCACACGCTCCAGGGATCTAAACCTTGTCATCACAATGAACAAAACATGCTGGAGGGATAGGTTCCTGACCCAGAGACTCCCCATACTCTGGAATAGACTGCCCATATATGTCAAGCAGAGCGCCTCATTGGTCCTCTTCAAAAAGAACCTTGATGATTGGATGGGAGATAGGAAATTCACCCCGGGGATCATGTCAGTCGCCCTGCTAGACAGGCGTCCAGAGAAGTAAATATTGTGGAAGAATTATCCAGGGAATTGTTATGGCTAGGCTTGCATAGGCCCTAGGGCCGATAGCCTAGTACCAACCTATGAACCTATGTAAGATTCCATTATCATAATAGCAGACACCAAGAGAGAACCATCTGATGACACCCCTGCTCTCCATCCTTGCAATAAAGAGTCTTAGTCGATGGAGAGAATGGGGAAGCGTGCTTACACCTAAGGCACATTTGTTCTGAGGGCTTTAAATTGTATTTCTCACATGACCCGCTTCCAAAGAGACATAGCTAAACAAGCATTGGACTCTTTGCGGAAGCCTGCCACCCTGGAGTCTAAGCAAAAAGTTGAATCTCAGGAGGCCACAATGTTTACTGTTTCCAGTCCATCATTGAAACTGTGAGAGGAGCAGGCATAACCATAAGATGTCTGTCACACCTGGATTTGACTCTTGTGATTTTGCAGATAGCATTAAGGCATCTTTCATAAATGCCCATTACAACAAAGCTTCACTACTTGGACCAAATGTTAAGGAGAAGCTTCATAACAGTGACTGTCCTTGTAGTGTTGTTTGAGTCCCCTTAACAATCCTAAAATAAAAATAGGAAGGGTCTCAAATCACTCTAATTCAGAAAATTCCAGTATCCACCCTTTGACTGCTCTTCTGAGAGGGGCAGCCCTGTCAGAGGTGGCCCCTTCAGTGGACCTCATCCTAGGCCGGTTTGCAAAACCAGCGATTTAGAGGACCCATCTTTGGAAAACAGCCTTACTACTTCTCCCTGTCTGGATGCAGTTGGGGGCAATTAGCTTCTCACTCAGATGCATGGATGGTCAACCCATAAGATGGGGGTAAGGAGAATAATATTCAGATGCTATACAATTTCTTTGTCTTCAAATCCAAAACAATAGTCTCTGTCCCTCCCAAATGTTCTGTCCCACCAGTGCAGAGCAGCAAAAGCAGATAATGTTACTCTCCTAGAAAAAAAAACATTCAAGATGTCCCACCAGACCAGAAAGCATCTGGGGTGTATTACAGATTCTTCTTAGTTCCAAGGAAAATTAAGGACCTCAGGCCAGTCTTGGATATAAGCAGCCTAAACCAGTATGTAAAAAAAATCCAATTTAGGATGATCATGGTGCAGGCTATTTTACTCTCCCCACAGGCAAATGATAGAATGCTCTGGATAGAGCTCCATATCAAAATCACTGAAGAGTCCAGGAGGTAGTGATACTTTTGGCTGGGAGGCAACCACTACTAGTTTTGAGCCTTGCCATCTCTTTGGACTCACCACAGCTTCTCATGTGTTTATCAAGTACATGGCAGTAGTCGCAGCTCATCTGCAGTTTAAAGGTATCTGCATATTCCCATTTCTAGATGATTGTTTCCTAGTTGCAACAACAAGAGAGTCCCTTCTAGGTGTCATAGATTAATTTGTTCGTTTGTGCCTGTCCTTAGATATCTCTGAAAACATGGAAAAAATCTCAGTTTTAGACATCTCACACATTGATTTTCATTAGCTGCTGTGTGGACACAAAATCTTGCATAGTACTGAACGGAAGACTCCTTAAGGACATCAATGCATCAGTATCCACTCTGCTAGCAACTCATCACTCCCCTCCAGCTGTTCTAGAATTACAGTTTCTTAGATTGATAACATTTTCTGTCCTCCTAATTTCCTATGCTCAACTGTACTTGAGGGTTGGGGGTGGACTCTTAATTTACAAAGGTCTGTACTTATTTGTCATTGGTTTGCAGACAGCACCAAAACTGTTGGATGGACCATGACTGCATCTTCAGATGAGGCCACAGTAAAGGGAACCATATTTTCTTGGGCTAGAATGATAAAATGAGGCTAGCAGAAGCCTTGTACAGTGAGGCTTTCTGTAGAAATGTTGTCTCTACATTGACCATTTGTCCTTCTGTCACCAGTGGCCACAGTTACCATTGACATGTCCTTTCTGGGGCAGAGTGGGTGCATTTTGAGGGGAGAATAGTCCAAGGATTCTGGAGAGACTTAGAAGTCAACCTTCACATCAACATCCTGGAGATGAGGGCAGTTGCAATGTTCCAGACCCTTCAGGTTTGCCTTCCTGTAGAGGTGATTACCATTCACTTATACATGGCAGTAGTGTGGTACATCAACAAGCAGGGAGGAACCAGATCATATCCCCATTATTCAGAGAGGCTGTGAGAGTGTGGTGTAGCGGGTGATATCCTCATATTGCTTTACAGTAACAATGTTTTTTCTTTGACAAGTCAGCTCCCTAGAGGACAGGCTCAGCAGATCTATTCTAATGTCCCCAAGTAGTCACCTCAGTCCTATAGTAGCACAGCACATCCTTTGCTGCTGGGGCCAGCCCTGTGAAATCATTTTGCTTACCTGTCCAATATGAAATGCAGTAGCTACTTTGCCAGTATCCCTCCACCAGGTTAGTACCAGGTGGAGCTCTGGTCTGTCAGAGGCCGTCCAGACTCCTGCATTTTCTCTCATCTTCATCTGATCACAAAAGTTCTACAGACAGCCTCATTGTGCAAAACTGCTGTGGCCTCATTTGAAGGTGTAGTTATAGCTTCTCAATCCACAACCGGATCTTTTGTCCCATCCATTCAGTGAGCCTCAGCTGGACATCCATTCCCTCAAACTGACTGCATGGTTTCTCCAGTTTTGGTAATTGCCTCTTAAAGGTAAGTACAGACTCTGTCAGCTTTTCAGAAAGAATCCTGTCATAAGATCTTCAAGAGTAAGTGGATGGATTTCTCCATCTATGCTTGTAACCAAGGACTGTACCTCTTTTCTGTCCCCATTCCCACTTTTCACCATTTCTTTCCTTCTTGTTTGATGCTGGTTCCAGTTACTCCACCATTAAGGTGCAATTGGAATCAATTTCTTGCTTTTTAAAAAAAAGAATTTCTGTCTTCCTTTCTTGCAGTGCAAAAACTGTGTAAAGCATTCCCTAAAGGACTCCCCCCCCCCCCCCCATCATGGCTCCAGTTGCACAACGGGACCAGATTTGTGTATTAGAAACGTTAACTTGTCTGCCCTTTGAATGAACATTCTCTGCTGATCTAAAATTTCACTCCTGAATTATTTTATTTCTGTTAGCAATTACCTCATCCAGAAGAATTTCAGAAGTACATGTATTTTCTTCAACTTCATATTTCGTTTTCCACAAAGACAAAGCATTTGATGTTATGTAGTCCAGTCTCACCTACATTCCTAACCGTGAGTTCGGAGCCAAACCTCGGCTCCGACTCGGCCATACTCTAGCTCAAAGTCTTTCAATTGGCTGGGCTAAGAGGTATCCCATACTGCACTGCTCCTTTTCCCCAGATCTCATTTGCAGCTCGCAAAGCTCAGATATGGTCTCGCTCTTGGCTGTGGCTAAGTATTACTTTTGTGTCGTAATTGACTAATTTTTTGCTCCAAAAGCTATTTTCATAGCTGTATCTGTGTGTGTGTGTGTTGTGACTGTTTAGCAGTTTTTGCGCTCCTTCTGTTTCTTTATCTACTTTACTGGTATCCCGTCAGCTATCTCCCTATGGGTAGGCTTGTTTCAGTTAGAGGACCTAGTCCTCCCTTGGTTGCCTGTTTCCCTTCTGTGTTTGTCTTGTGCTTAGGTATCCGTCCCCTCCGGGCTAGGACCATTTAAGTTAGAGAACCTAGTCCTTCTTAGTGTTGTTTGTCCTTCAGGACCGTTTGAATTAGAGGTCCTGGTGTGTTGTCTGTAGTTTTAGTTATTGTTACCGTGCTTTTTGCTGGTTAGTCTGTGGTGTTGTATTTAGTATCCTGCCTACTATGTCTAAAGATACTAAAGAACATAAGCCTTCGGGCTTCAGGAAGTGTAGCAAATGTGGGTACAAGATGTCTATTACCGATGGGTATTCGGTATGTGTTTATTGTTTGGGGGCTATACACCTTCAGGAATCTTGTGCCTTTTGTCATGCATTCAGCCCTCATGTTCTTCAAGAATGGAAGAACAAGCTGATACTGAAGGGTCTACTGAAACCCTCCTTTAAGGAAGATTTAGCGAGGTCTTCTAGTGCAAAGTTCTCTCCCGCCAAAACATCTAAAGCAAAGAAACATTCTCTGGCTCCGTCTGTACTATCAGAGCCGCTGGAGAAAGTTAAATCGACTGTGGCATACTCGGCTCTACTGTCTACGGTGCCGAAGGACGTTTCTGAAGCTACAGGTCCTACATCGGCTCCCAGTTTTTCGGAGCCGGTGACGGAGATGCTAGCTCGGAGCCGGTCTCCATTTTTTAGACCGGTCTCTCCTCCTCCTCGCAGGTCTCCTTCTGAGAGGAGGTCTAGATCTCCCACCTTGTCCTCTAGGTCCTCCAGGACACTTTCTGATGTAGATGTGGATAGAGTGGAGCAGAGACTGCTCCAATCACCGGTGCTGGCTAAATTGCTTTCAGCTCCAGCCCAGTTGGCTCCGGAGCCAGTCACCCATCCATCATCGATAAATCCTTCTCCAAGCAAATCCCAGCCTTCGGAGCCAGAGCAGTGGGTGCTGTATGATGCTTCTAGGTCAGCTCTGATGGCTGATCCTGGCTTGTCGGCTCCGATCTCAGCTCTGACCCTGTCGGCTCTGTCCACGTGGTCCAGGACTCATGGTTCCTCGATTGGACCCGAAGGGGAGGCCTCAGGATGCTCTTTGGCTCCCAGCCTCCCACTCGGTGCTTCGGCTCGAGTGAGCCAGACTCTTGCTTTGGCTTTGGACCTTGTCCCTTCTGCTCCGAGAGATTCCACGGTTAGTCGATCTTCGGAGCCGGGGGGACCAGCTTTCGAGGTCATGCTGAGCGTGCTGGCCAGATCCTCAGCTGCATCATACAGTTCTGACACTCTTCCCCCTCCAGCCCCGGTAACAGTCTCTGATCGCCCTCTATCTTTGGACAGCAGAGACCCAAGGCCTCAGGAGACACCCATGAGTGGTCCCCCATTTTCTGAGGGCTCACCAGAGTTTGTGCCTGAGGAGCCCCCCAGAAAAAGAACGTGCAAGAGGAAGCACTTAGACTCCCAGGAAGAGTCTCTCACGTCAGACACTGACCTCGAGGAATCAGAGGGGTACCCCAAGTCGTCCTCTGAGGATATCTTCTTTTCTGATATCCTAGAGATCTTGAAACAGAGAGGCGACTGGCCATCAACTCCCCCCTTTGAAGAGGAGTCAGTGTTCCTGAAGGCCTTTGGGGCTCAGCCTTCTGCCTTTTGGGTCTCTCCACCCTTCGACGAACTCCTGGATCTGGTTTGTCGTAGGGTGTGGGAAACCCCTGACACTGTGGAACCAGTCCCCAGGAGACCCAACAAATTTCTCTCCACCCCTGCTGACAAAGACTTTCTTACGAAAGGCATCCTAGTAGATGCCATGGTGGTGGCAGCTGCCACCAAGAAGGAACTGGCTGAGACTTCATCTACCGTCCATCCCCCTTATCACATTTTACAAGGCTCCAAAGAGATCTCCTGAAAGAGCTTGGACATACTCTACAAGGTAACATATCTGACACAGTGGCTCAGAAAGTCAATGTTCAGATGTCTACCTTAAATTCTATAGCTAACTCCTCCATGAGGCTGATCTCCTACACAGCCGAAGGAGCGAGTAGGGCAGCGAATTCCGGAGTCTCTCTCAGGAGACACTCCTCGATGTGCCTTTGTAATTTCGCGGAGGCCTTTAAGTCTACATTCACCAACGCCGCTTTTGATGGTTCCTCCTTGTTCGGAACCAAGGTGAAAGACACTCTCACTAGGTGCGAGCAAGAGGGTAAAACTCTGTCTGCCATGGGAGTCCATTTTTCCATGCCTTCTAGACCTTATCCCATGAGCCAGAAGGGTGGGAAAATGTGGTTCAAGAAATTGCAGAGATTTTTCCCTGATGCACAAAGTGAATCCCCCTCCAGGGGAGGGGGTGGCAACTCAGGTAGACATCGCCATAGAGGCAGAGGAGGCCTGCGTAACCAGGGAGACCGTGATTCCTTTCGTGGTCCTTCCTACCAGCGCTCCTGAGAGGAGGCCCGACTGCTCTTCTCCGGAGCCAGTCGGGGGTCGCATCTCACTATACCAAGAAACCTGGCAGCACATCACTCGGGACCAGTGGGTATTAAAAATTATTTCCGGAGGATATCACATTCCACCCCCCCCCCCCCACAATCAAAAGAATCCCAAATGTTCCACCCAATCAAAGGGATTTCGCAGCTTCAGAAATTCAAAAGCTGCTAGAAAAAGGAGCAATCCAGCATGTCCCCTCAGACAAGCTCGGATTAGGGACTTACTCCAGATTCTTTTTGGTGCCGAAAAGAACAGGGGACCTGATGTCCATCTTGGATCTCAGCCGCTTAAACCTCCACATAAAGAAGTCCAAGTTCCAAATGGTCACATTGCAATCTATTCTCCCATTGTTGGGAAAAGAAGTGTGGATGTGCTCCATCGACCTCAAGGATGCTTACTACCATATAAAAATGGACAGGACATCCAGAAGACACCTACGCTTCCGGCTGGGAGCCACTAATTTTCAATTTCGAGCCCTGCCCTTTGGTCTCACCACAGTCCCCAGGTTGTTCACCAAGTGTATGGCAGTGGTGACAGCTCACTTGAGATGTCAGGGATTCCAAGTGTTTCCATACCTGGACGACTAGCTCCTATCTGCCACCACCAAGCATCTACTGCTACAGACCAGAGATGCCATGATCAATCTGTGTCAACAATTGGGTGTCACTCTAAACTGGGAAAAGTCTGCCTTGTCGCCCTCACAGCATGTCACCTTTATAGGTGCCGAGTTAGATACCGTGCGCATGAGGGCATTTTTACCTCAAGAAAGGATTCAAGGTTTGCAACAACAGGTAAACGCGTTGCTCCCTTTAAAGAAAGTGAAGGAAAAACAGTTCTGAAATTGTTAGGGACGATGGACTCAACAATTATGCTGGTCCCTCTTGCAAGGCTACACATGAGGCTCTTTCAGTGGATGCTCTTCGTCCAGTGGTCTTTACAAAATATGCCGCTTTCTCATCTCCTAATGATCACAGACAGTTGCAAGCTGTATCTACACTGGTGGCTTCACACCAGCAACCTCAATGCAGGGAAACCCTTCGTTCTATCCCCTCCTGTTGCCACAGTGACCACGGATGCCTCCCAGATGGGATGGGGGGGGGGGCATTATCTCTGCAGGACAGTCCAAGGAATGTGGCAAGAACATGAGATACATCTGCATATCAATATCTTGGAGATGAGAGCAGTGCTACCTACTAGCGTTGCAAGAACTTCAGAGCTTTCTTCCTCTCGGGACTATTGCGATCCACTCAGACAGTATGTCCGTGGTATGGTATCTGAACAAACAAGGTGGAACCAGATCTTATCCCCTTTGCAGAGAGGCCATGCGAGCATGGCAGTGGGCAGTGTCTTCCCAACGTTTTCTTGTAGCAACGCACATTCCGGGGAAGTCCAATGTGATCGCCGACAGGTTGAGTAGAGCTATTCTTATGCCTCACAAGTGGTCCCTGAACAGTCAAGTTGCGGAGCAGATTTTCCACAGATGGGGTCAGCCTTGCTGCGACCTATTTGCCAGCCCCCTCAATACTAAGTGCAACAGCTACTTCAACCTTATTCCGCCTCAGGGGGGGAGTCACCTAGGTTGCTCTGGTCCACGATTGGCCCCCCGGTCTACTGTTTGCCTTCCCTCTGTTCCTCTGCTGACAAAGGTTATTCAGAAAGCACAATCCTTGGGAAGCAAAATGATTCTGATTGCTCCACACTGGCCTTGTCAAATTTGGTTCCCCTTTCTCCATCCCTATTTTATGGACACACCCTGGATTCTGGACCCACAACCAGACCTACTGACTCATATGTCAGGGCAGTTTCATCCCTCTCTTCAAACCCTCCGGTTGACAGCCTGGCTACTCCACTTCCATCACTGATCAGGTTTCATCATTTTTCTCCAGAAGTGGTTCATATTCTGTCTTCTTCCCATAAGCCTTCGACCAGGAAGATTTATTCCAGTAAATGGAAAAGATTCTCCATATAGGCTCATGAAAGGCAAATTGATCCTTACACAGCCCCAATCTCTTCAGTTCTGGAATTTCTTTCCATGCTTTTCAGTCAAGGTTCAGCAGCTGCTGCCATAAAGGTCCACTTGGCGGCTATTTCCACTTTTCACGTTGCCAATGAACCCAGTTTAATGGCACATAGACTTTGAAAGGCATTTTTGAAGGGCACTGTGCTGCTTCACCCTCCAGTCTTTGAACCGGTTATGCCTTGGGATCTAAATTTTGTGCTACAGTGCCTCAACACTTCCCCCTTTGAGCCTGCAGCTATTTGTGACATGAAATATTTGACTTGGAAAACTATCTTCTTGGTAACCATCACTTCAGCCAGACGTGTCTCAGAGCTCCAAGCCTTGTCAATAAGACCACCTTACTTGATTTTTCACAGGGACAGGGTTTCCCTTGGACCAAACCCTTCCTTTATGCCAAAAGTGGCTTTGGTTAGTAATCTCAACTAATTGAACTGCCCGTATTTTTTCCAGAGTTCTCTAATAGGGCAGAATTCAAATTTCACCAGTTGGATGTTCACAGGCAATTGCGCTTTTATTTACATAGAACGAAGGAACTTAGAAAATCAGACCAGCTGTTTGTCTCATTTTCAGAAAACAAAATTGGGTCTCTTGTTTCCAAAGTAACTTTGTCTAGATGGATCTCTGGTTGTATTTCCTTCATTTATGCCTCAGGTGGTAAGGATTTACCATTTAGAGTGAAGGCTCATTCTACCCGATCTATGTCTACATCTACAGCATTTCAGGCCAGGATGTCTATGGATGATGTTTGTGCTGCAGCTACATGGGCATCTGCTCACACCTTTATTACTCACTACAAATTGGATTTGGTATCCAGGGGCAGATGTTCCTTTGGTTCCACAGTGCTCAGGAGTATTTTCCACTGAGCCTCCCAGAGTTCAGGTGCTGGGGACGCTGTCCCACGGGTAAGAATGTAGGCGAGATTGGACTACATAACATCAAGAAGTTATGTACTCACCATTACGTTCAATGTATGTAGTTCATCTCATCTCACATTCTTACTAACCTCCCTCCATCCCCCATCCTGGAGGACCTAAAGGTTAGTTCTGGTTTCAGTACTCCTTTCATTACTGGAATATTTTTTTCGTTCTTTGTGTCATGTGGATGAAGGGGAGTGATTGTGTGATTGAGCTTGCAGCAAATAAGATCTGGGGAAAGGGAGCAGTGCAGTATGGGATACCTCTTAGCCCAGCCAATTGAAAGACTTTGAGCTAGAGTATGGCCGAGTCGGAGCCGAGGTTCGACTCCGAACCCACGGGTAAGAATGTGAGGCGAGATGGACTACATACATCAAACGTTATGGCGAGTACCTAACTTCTTGTTAAAAACAAACCTATCCTTCATTCCATACACTTCTTCAGAATCAAATTTTAGGCAGCCTGTTCATCTTCAAGTCTTTTCTGTTCTAACGGAGGAGAATTCCTTCTTTATACCATGGATGTCCATGTACAATTACACTCAACTAAGTAGGTGTGGTGTCCGCATCTATCACCTTCTTCAGACGTTCTTCAGGGGATGATATTTGCACTGCAGCAATTTGGTCTATGTTGCATAACTTTTCAGTCATTACAAACTGGGCTTACCTCCATATTTAGATCCTTTTTTGAAGCTACCATCCTTAAGGCCATATTGTCATACCTCTTGGGAAAATAGGTAGCTTGGAATTCTGTCTCTTCAGTTAAAGCAACAGATAGAATGAAATAGGATACAGAAGTTACATACTTAGCATAATGTTGGATTGTTTTTGTTCCTAGTCTGTCCTCTTTGACATTCCACTGTCCTTCCCCCCTTCCAAATTATCATTATTCATATGTGGATAGACCTAATAGAAGTACTTTGAAGCCCATCCTCTTTAGGACTCGCTTTCCTGTTCCTCATAGTTTTTACACTCCAGAATTAGCTGCAAACTCATTATATAGCAGGGCAGGGGACAAGTGCATCGTGGGAGCAAGGAAGGAGCTCAAGCTTGAGCACTTAGACTTGTCAGCTTATTTCTACAAAGTGAGCTCAAGAGTATAGAATAGGAATGAAAAGGAACCAGAGCTGTAGTATGTAACTTCTGTTTATAGTAAGTATGCTTACACACTTCCATACTTTACACAAAAAATGGCTTGACCTGCTGGTGGTGTTTTCTCTGCAGAGACAGTTGAGACCTGTACCCCTACTGCTTAGGTCAGACAAACCGCTCAAGGTGTAGTACAGAGTGGAATATATGCTAGGACAGCTTTTGAAGAGAGTCAGTGAAGGTCTGGGAATGGACTGTAAAGTGAAGCATTACTCTGTCAGCCATTCACACCTCAGGAGATGTTAGTGTTTTGGCAGAGTCACCAAGCCACAGTTTCAGTGCTGTACTGGAACTGAAAAAAAGGGAGGTCTGCCAGATGAAGATCATTTGGGAGTAGAGCATTCAGTGAACTGTTTCACATAGAGGGGCAATGTTTCCCACCCCCTACACTTTCCACTTTGTCTTGTTTGGCAAGTACACCACAGATGCCTTTCCACTTAAGTGAGGGTGTTAACTTCTATATGCTTTTCCATCTTTCTTTCTTAAGCCACACCTAGCTTCCATAATTATAGAAGAAAGGCCAAAGCTCATTTTCTTCATCCTTTTTTGACAGAGAAAGGTGTGAATTTGAGCTCTTAGTTCCTTGGTAGTATGTGATGAAGGGGGCATTCCTGAGCTGGAGCAACATGTACATCCATTTTCTCCTTTAATTGCTCTTTTGTTAGTTTGGTATCATCAGACCTTTTGTTGGTAGTCTCAGACAAGATGGAGGCTGCCAAAAAAACTTCTACTAGATGGACATGTAGTACTAAGTAAAAGATGTTCTTCACGTGGGTGAGAGGTATTCCACTTACCCTCTTCTACCTCAGTAAGTGAGCATGCAGGTGATCCTTCCTTTCACAGACTCTTGTTTCACTTGGGTCTCCATTGTTCCACAGTAAAGGTACAGTGTCTCCTCTATTGTGACATGTCAAATTCTAAAGAACAGCAGATGTGTAACTCAGCACAGGCTTGTTGAACATTTATTGAAAGTGGGTTCTTTATCTTGGCCCACCTTTGTAGAATCTTTCTCCTTTGTGGTTCACTTCTTAACATCTATTTTCCGGCAACCATTACCTGTCTGCTTAAGATGTCTGAACTGCAGTTCGAATCATATAGGAAACCCTATTTAGTCTTTCACAAAGGTCACGTGTCCTTTAAAACTTAGGCCATGTTGCCTTGTGAGAGCTTTCCATTCCATTCACTTCCCTGTTTTGTTTCTAGTAGCAGAATCTGAAAGGCAAGGATCTGTCGTGCTCTTGATGTATGGGGTCAGCCTTCTGGGAAATGGTCCATCTGTCCTTTCCTTCAGTTAAGAAGACATAGCTATAGCTAAGCAAACCATATCTGAAGAGATTGCTAACTGTGTTATCTTTTGTCATTAGGCAACTTATTCCTTCCATACCGTTATGGTCAAAGTTTACTCCACCATTGATGTGAGTGCTTCTAGTGAGGGTTACAAAAACCTTTATATTTTGGACTTTCTTGCTGAGGCTGTTTTACCATTGGCTCAAATCATTACCAAGCATTACTGTTTGCTCTGTGGTTCTACGAAGTAGACCTTTTGTGCACCTTGGCATCTTAGTAAAGGTGTTTAAAATAGGGCCCTCTGCAGTCAGTGTTCCTATTTTGTTTTGACCCCTAGTCTTGGACAGCCTGTCCTGCCTGTGTTTATATAGTCCTGTAAGCTTGCCAAGTTTATAGTGTAATATCCTTATTTGTATCTTTCATGTGTGCTCACTCAGCTTCCTTGGGACAGAAATGGGAAGTGTAGGCCAAGCACACCAATTTGCAAGAATTATTATGAAGTCTTTAAAAATGTGTTCTCGGGTACACAGTCTCTCACAAAGATCACCTGCTGTGGTCAGTACTCTCCCATCTATTATGTCTGCGGCTGTGTTTCACAATTAATATGCAGTTTAGTCAGCAGTGGTAGATTAGCTGTACTTCATTGTTGTGTCTCAGTTTACAAAGACGTCGAAGAGTCAGCAAGCTTCTTTCCAGTTTACTTCCAAAAGATGCCATCATAGCCAGCCCTAGATACATTGGAAATGCATTTTGATACAGATTGAAGGTGAAAGGACATGGTTGGCAGTAGTATTTTGCAACAGTACATTGTTTCATTTATGCATGCATCATGTTCTTCAGCTTATTTTCTTAGATATCTGACCCATTTTAGTCTATTTCACTTAGCTTTTAACACACCATATCATGATGTCCTTTGTTATGTTTGCTTCTTTAAAAGATGAAGAACATCATAATTCCGACAACATGAGTGAAATGGCAGAAGGCAGACAAGAAGATGAAAACAGCAGATCAGAGAAATCTGGTTCTGAGGCTGAGGTTAGTTATGTTAAAGAAATACACAATTGTGGGACATTTCACTGTAGACTGATTTTAATTCATTTTGGTTTCATTGTATATGCTTATCCATAATCACTTTACAAAACATGTGAAACATTAAATCATCACTTAAAGCAATGACAAACAAAAGGTATTTTATTTAAATTTATATTTAAAATATATTTCATGTAGGCTGAATTGTTGCTCTACACCAAACACTGTACTGAAAACCTGGATTTAGCTGAGAAGTGAGCATTTAAAGCAAAGGAAAGGGCAATGGATACATTTGTGGTTTGAAGGATTCCACTCCATTGTGTCTGATCAAAATGCAGTTGCCCTAAGCTCATTTGCTTGACTATAGCTGCACAAACCTTCCAGTCTACATGCACAGATCAGATAAATACATCTTTTCAGAGTTTCTGTATGTTCTAGTAGTTGCGGTAAGTAGATATTAAATGGTTTTCCCACTCTTGGTCAAGCGTTAACTGGATGAAGTTATGACTCGAGTGCACTTCCGGACAATCTGCAATTTATCGACTGCTATTCTCTGTAGGAATTGTCTGCTTGCACTCTGGCAATTATTACATTTTTTGTAATTTTCTTTTCTGCTACTTGATTGCAGAGTTGATATCTCTCTCTATATGTATGTTTATATATATATATATATATATATATATATATATATATATATATATATATACATGTACACACACACACACACACATATATATATATATATATATATATATATATATACATATGTGTATATATATATATATATATATATATGGGTCTACTCCACGTTGTCATAAGCTGACAATATCGACTCTGATATTGTCGGCACGACAATATCGAAAGTGAAGAACATTGTGCAAGTAAACGGAAATCTCCGTAAGGGGAGATTTCCGTTTACCTCAATGTAGTGCGGTCTCAGAGTTGGTATATTTAAGTAGGGGGTGTGGGGGGTGCAGGGGGCTTGCCCCCCTGCCTACGCCATTTAGTTTTTTTTTTTTTTATGTTATTCGATGTTTTACTTAATCAATCAATAAAGTTCAACCTTTATTGATTAGATTAAGTAAACTTTCGATAACGTGATATAGACGCTATATATATATATATATATATATATATATATATATATATATATATATATATATATATATACACATATGTATGTATGTATGAGGAACAGACCAAAAATATGAGGCAGAAATCTAGAAACTTGAGAGGTATGATAAATATGTGTGTGTGTGTGTGTGTGTGTGTGTGTGTGTGTAAGAAGGATTGAGGAGCAAAAGTTCCTGTCACATGATGGGTAGGAGAGTCGCATAGGGTTTGTCCCCAACAAGAAATTTTGCATCTAATTGAAACTTCACCATAGTTGTTTTATCCAGTAGAAGCATTGACTGCTTTTGAAACAAGATGCAGTGGAACCTATATATTCTCATTTTTGAGTTTTACACTAAAGAGAAAAAATAGTCAAAAAATATAATAATAATAACAAAGAAGTCTTGTTCTGAGACTGCATAATATCAGAGTCCATAGAATGTACTCAGGCCCCCACACTCCATTTCTGTATGGAGTGCTTATATAGGAACCTGGAAACACTGCTTCTAGCAGTAAAGTTCAAGCACACAAAATAGCAAATTGATATCTGACAGCTGAAGGGGACCTGAATGATTTTTCATTAATTTCTGAATCATGAACTGCTGCACTTTTTGGGGTGATAAGACACAAAACATCTTACTTCACTTGAGTCATATGCGTCTTGTGTGTTCTACTACCCCTGTATGCTCTGGATCTTGGTGGTAGTAGCAAATATTCAGACGAGAGCTTTGAAGGCCAAAGTGGAGAAGGGTTCCATGTGAACAGAAGTTGAACATGGGTCAGTCGGTCCTGAGAAATATACGAGCTCCGTTCTGAAGGGACGGGCAATGGCCTCTATTGCCCTTGTCCAATTGAGAGGGAGTTGGGTTCAGATCCCTGAATCCGGAGCGGCGAAGATGGGCACCTCAGGGTATCCAGTGCAGTGACACAAATGATCCCGGAGAAGCCAGTGGGGGGCCCTTGGAGAATTCTCTTTTCTTTGTAAGAGACAGGGTGCTCTGAAATGGGTTCGCCCCGAGAGAGGGCCCTGCACCCTAGAAAGCCTTGCAGTGCTGGTGGCATCGGGTGAGCTCTCGCCAGCCCTTGAAAATCCCTGGAAGAGGGTGAAGTCTCATGCCGGGCTGTATCCATATCTGCAACAGGTCTTCAAGGTGAACAGCCTCTAGCATGTCAGAACAATGTAGATATGGGAAGTTGGCAAGCCAGATATGTAACTTCAGGATAAAGATTGGCTGTAAGGGCTGGGTCGATTGGGCTTGGGCATGAAGCGGAGCTGGGCTTGCACTACGGCTGGATGAGGCATCGTCACCTTGACACATTCCCCCTTCCCAGGGGGGCAGGGCAGGTGGCAGCGGCAACTCTGGACTTGCATCGGCCCCTTCCTGTGGATCACTCCAGCTGTGGCGGGCACCGGTCCCAACCGGTGCCACACATAGTCTGGCAGCTAGCAGCTGACTTAGAACTGGTGTGGACTCAGGGAATCTAACTGTTTAATTAAAACAAAGCATGTGAAGTCCTGTTCGGTATATACTTCTCAGAGGTACAGGCAAGCATAGGAGGACTATGACTGACCAAGTTTGCAGACGACTGCAAACTGGAGGTCATAGTTGACTCTCCGGCTGATACAGACATCCTCCAGAAGAGCCTCAATGAGACGGATACCTGGTGTCAAAATCGTGGCCTCAAGCTAAATGCCAAAAAGTGCATAGTCATCCCCTTTGGAAAAAACAAAGTACCCGCGAACTAACACATACGTGGTAGTCCCCTAAATACAGAAAATGTAATAAGGGATCTGGGGACCCAAGTAGATAGTAATCTCTCCTTTGATAATCCTATTGCCAAGGTGGTTAGAAAATCCTTCTAGTGGCCCACCTAATCACAAAAGGGTTTGTATCTAGAACAAAAGAGGTTATTGTGCCCCTCTACTCATCACTCATCAAACCCACCATAGAGTAAAATGTCCCATTTGGGATGTACCTTACAAGACACCTGCAACAGCTGGAAAGACCACAGAAGTACCAAGAGGATTACGGGTCTTAAACAGATGCCCTATGCAGCCCGACTGAAGAAACTCCAGCTGTACTCGGTTGCATACCGCTTACTCAGAGGTGATCTCTGCCTGACATATAAGGCCATGTCCAACCCAGAATTGATGGACATGCTCCACCTAAAAAAAAAAAAATAAAAATATATACCAGAGAGCCACACGCTCTAGGGATCTAAACCTCACCACAATGATAAATAGGATGTGCTGGAGGGATAGATTCCTGTCCCAGAGACTCCCCATGCTTTGGAATAGGATTCCAGTCTATATTACGCAGAGCCCCTCACTAGCACTCTTCAAGAGAAACCTTGACGAGTGGATGGGAAACAGAAAATTTACCCCAGGAATTACTGCAGTGGCTTTGCTGGACAGAGGCACAGGGAATTAATGGCGCTGCTGGACAGAGGCACAGGGAACTAATCTAAGGGGGCGGCGAAAGCCAACACATTTTGGCTAGGCTTATAGATGCCCTCGGTAGATAGCCTAGTACTTACCTATGAACCTATGAACCCAAGTTGTTCTATCTCACCATTCATTCTTACAGATGGGTTTGGAGCCGATCCTCGGCTTCGAGTCGGCCTACTACAAAGCTCGAGGTCTTCAGATCGCTCGAGGCCAAGTCCCTATCCCATAATGCACCTAGAGTTACCTCAGATCTAGTTTGCCGCTGCAATAGATCAGAGGTTCTCGCTAGCTCAGGCCAGTAAAACCTTATTTCTTCATGTATTTCTTCATTATATTGATAGTAGTACTTTTAGATTGTTATATAAGCTCTTACAGCTTTATTGTATAATTCCCTTTCCCTTGGTGTGCTTTTTTAAATTTCTGTTTGGTCTCATTTTTCCTAGGCCTAGTTTAGATTATTATAGTGTGTTTAACAGTGACTTTTGTCACAGCTATCTTTATTGATAATTTAGATTGTGTGTACTTAATGACCTTTTGTCACAAGTTTGAACAAATTAGAGCTAAGGTTTAGTTGTTAGTGTGTGATACAGTAGCATATAGTATTGTGGTGTGCATTTAGACAGTGACTTTCTGTCACAACTTGATATTTTATCTATCTTGGTTTAAATAAATACTTCTGTGTGTGTATGTGTGACTTTTAGCCTGTTTTTCTTCTAAGGGCTTGTTGATTGTTGTGACTAATCAAAATTGTTTGGGTCTGTATAGCTTTACAAGTAAACTTGTTTTGTGATACTTGGATAGTATGGCTGACAAAGACAAACACCCTAAGTCAAGATTTAAAAAATGCCCCAAATGTGGCCAGAAAATTCTGTCACCGACAGTCATGTTAACTGTGTTTATTGCTTGTGAGCATTGCATCTCCAAGATAGCTGCTCCATATGTCATTCTTTCTCTTCTAGGGTTCTCCAGGAGAGAAAAAGAAAGTTGATTGATAGAGGTTTGTTGAAACCCTCTTTCCAAGAAGCTTTGAGCGACCAAGATGTCTCCAGTAAGTCCTCAAAGTCTTCTAAGACTTCTGAGAGTAAGAACTCCAAAAAGTCTTTGACATCGTCTCCACAGACCTCATAGCCGACTGTCTTATCCTTTTGGAGCTCGTCCCCAGTCCTGGAACCGGTATCTGAAGTACCTAAGTCTCCTTTGTAACAGTCGGTACCACCTTCCATCCACTCATCTCGGTCTTCGATCAGCCTTTCTGATTTGGATATGGATCGTGTGGTGCAGAAGCTTTTACAGGCACCGTCCTTTGCTAAATTCTTATCAACTCCGACCCAAGCAGCTTCGGAACTGAAGACTCTCTTGCCAGCTACTACTCTTCCTCCTCCGAGCCATACTGGTCCTTTGGAGCTGGAGGAGTCAGTCTTGTTGATTGTGGAGACTTCAGAGCTGATGACTGCTCCAGTGTCCTCAGCTCCATTTACTCTGACATCCTCGGCCCCGATCGAGCAATCTAGGAGCCGACACTCTCTGGTCGGGTCCAGGGAGGATAGTCGAACCAACTTGTCAGTTCTGACTCTGCCTCTCGGGGCTTCGGCTCGGATGAGCTCGGCTCCTACCTCTGGCTTGGAGCCCATTGTCCTGGTGCCAGGGGTATCAGCGATTACCTCAGATCCATCTGCCCCTTTGCATCAGAGCAGGAGTGCCTTCAAAGCCATGAAGGCCTGGCTTCATCCTCCCCTAAAGCACCTGTGTCTGCTTCTGCTTCACACATCCTTGCCAAGCGTAGAGACACAGAGCCTCAGGAAGCCCCATTGGGTGGCACATGCTCTTCAGAGACCTCACCGGAAGCTCCCATTAATGAGGTTCCCAGGAAGAGAGTTTGTAAGAGGGAGCATCTAGACTCCCCACAGGAGTCCCTGACATCTGATACCGACTTGGATGAATTTATCTCATTTGCTGAGATACTAGAAATCTTTAGGCAGAGGGGTGACTGGCAGTCCACCAACCCTAATGAAGACAAGTCGGTTCTCCTGAAGGCTTTCAGGTCTCAGCCCTCCATCTCTTGGGTGTCTCCGCCCTTCGATGAGCTTATGCAGCTGGTCTCACAAAGGGCGTGGGAGTCTCTGGACACCGTGGAGCCAGTCCCTAGGAGGCCTAATAAATTTATCTGTGCTCCCCAAGACAAATCCTTTCTAACCAAGGGTGTGCCAGTTGATGCCATGGTGGTGGCGGCAGGCACCAAAAAGGAAATTTCAGAAACTTCCTCTTCTATCCATCCTCGTAACAGAGATTCCAGGTTCATGGACAGATATGGGAAGCGCACTTGCAGTTCAGCGAATTTTGCACTACGTTCGCTCAACTATCTCACGTATTTTACGAGACTGCAAAGAGATCTCCTTAAAGAGCTTGGAGATACTCTACAGGGTACAGTAGCTGCAGGAGCTTCAGATAAAGTTGCTTCCCAGCTTGCTACCCTCAACTCCATTGTTAACTCGTCCATGTGCCTCATTTCGTATGCAGCTGATGGAATGAGCAGGGCAGCGGGAACAGGAACTGCTCTTAGGAGACATTCCTGGATGCGCTTGTGCTTCTTTGTGGAGCCCTTCAAGTCATCCTTTGTAAATACCCCTTTTGATGGCTCATCCCTTTTCAGGCCCAAAGTTAAGGAAACTTTGGCCAGGTGTGAGCAGGAAGGAAAGACTCTGTCTGCTGTCGGAGTCCATTTTTCCACCCCTACCAGACCCTACCCCAAGGGTCAAAGGAGAGGACAGATGGGGTTCCGAAAGCCCAAGGAGCCTTTCAGGACACACGTGGTGAACCCTTCCCCTCCAGGGGCAGAGGAGGGTGCGATAATGGAAGACGCCACCCTCGCGGCGGGGGGGGGGGGGTCCGCAAAACCAGGGTGACAGAGATCACTTCTTTGGGAAGCCCTACCAGCACTCCTGAAAGGAAGCCTGAATGTCCTACTCTGGAGGTATTCGGGGGTCGCTTATCTTTGTATCCAGACGCCTGTCTCAAAATAACAAATGACAACTGGGTACAAAGTATTATCTCCAGAGGATACTTCATTCTTTTCGCCACACCCCCTCCACCGACAAGAAAAATCCCGGATGTTCCACCCAGTTACAGGGAACAAGCAACAGTAGAGGTCCAAACATTGCTAAGAAAAAGAGTCATCCAACCAGTCCCAGCAGACCAGACAGGATCCGGAACTTACTCAAGATACTTTTTAGTTCCAAAAAAGACAGGGGACCTGAAACCTATATTGGACCTCAGTAGGCTAAACAAATCTGGCAAGAAAGAGAAGTTTCGGATGATCACACTTCAGTCGATACTTCCCTTTTTAGGTAAAGACAATTGGATGTGCTTGATAGATCTCCAGGATGCGTACTACCACATAAAAATGGCCAGACCATCCAGGGATCATCTGCGCTTCCGGCTGGGAGCCAATCATTACCAGTTTCGAGCTCTGCCCTTTGGTCTCACTAGAGCCCCAGGAGTGTTCACCAAATGCATGGCAGTGGTCATGGCTCACCTGAGACATTTAGGTTTCCGGGTGTTTCCATACCTAGACGATTGGCTCCTCATCTCCAACACCAGGCATCAACTCATTCAAGCCAGGGATACCACTCTGTCACTCTGCAACCAGCTGGGCATTACAATAAACTCAGAAAATTCTGCCTTGTTGCCATCGCAACATACCGTTTTTATTGGAGCAGAATTGGACAACTCCACCACCACGCTGAGACTTCCAGTAGAAAGAGTCTTACTATTCTGTCAGCAGGCCTGTAATCTGATTTCCAAAAACAAGGCTCCAGCATCAGAAGTTCTAAAATTGTTAGGCATGATGGCAGCTGCAATTCTAGCCATACCGCTGGGTCGCATGCACATGCGAATAGTGCAATGGCTGTTGTTCACTCAATGGTCTTACCAAGAGCTCCCCAGCTCCCCATGTCTCAACTTATAATCATCACGAACTCTTGCAAAAAGGATCTTCAGTTGGGGTTGACCTGTCTTCCTGTTACGATAGGTCATCCTTTTGTTCTACCCCACCAGCGGCCACAGTGACCATGAACGCTTCCCTGATTGGGGGGGGGCATTTTCAGGGAAGAACAGCCCAAGGCACATGGACCGATCAAGAGACATACCTGCATATCAGTGTCCTAGAGATGAGAAATCCACATATGCAGAGGCCCTTAACTGTAACCTGCCCAAGCAACAAAGACCTCTGAAGCTGAAACGCAAACAAACACCAATCACAACCAATGTGTCACATAGTTCACAACACCAGTGTGCCACCCAGCAACAGCCCCTAAGGCAAGACAATGTACCTAACACTTTAGTCATAGGTGACTCTATAGTCCGGCACACTGATGTCCCTCTCACCAGGTTGAATAAGGAGAAAATTACAGTCAGCTGCCTGTCGGGTGCCAGGATCCACCACGTAACGCATGCACTCAAGTCACTCCACAACAAGTACAAATATGACTCTGTCATTGTCCATGTTGGAGTGAATGACTTGAGACGTACCTCCCTGGACTACATGAAAAGAGACATGGAAGAGCTCTCGGATCATGTGGCCCAGGCAGGTATGACCCTAGCCCTGAGTAGCATCCTGCCTTCGCCCAGAATGATACCACAATATAAGGATAAAATGATTGACTTCAATAATTGGCTAAGCTTATGGTGTCATTCAAAGGGGATCCAGTATCTGTCTGCCTGGGATGACATGATTGACAGACCACGATGCTTTGCCAGAGATGGTCTGCACCTGTTGCCCCTGGGATTCAGGTTACTGGCTAAGGCTCTTGCCACCCCTATAGTGCCTTTTTAGGCAAACTTCAAAGGACAAAACCACCACCGTAACAGGTACAAGCATGCAAAATCTGAAGGTAATGCTACTCAATGCTAGAAGTCTAAACCTCAAAATGCACTCTCTCGAGGCACTCCTAAAATGGAGAACATCGATATCTGTGCAGTAACTGAGACCTGGTTCAAGGCTCCAGAGAGCACCCCTGCAATACCAGGCTACAACTCTTACCACACTTTTCGCCACCAAACCAGGACCGAAACACTAAAGGTGGAGGAGTGTCAATATTCACCAAGGATATTCACACCACCAGGCTAGTTGGCCAACACAATGTGTCTGAAATTCTCCAAGTGCAACTAACACTAGGTAAGACTGCAATCCAAATTGTAGCTTGTTACAGATCCCCACCATACCCCAAGATTCTCACTACACCTTTCTAAACATACTGGAAAATATTAAGATAGTACCAAACACCCTAATACTGGGTGATTTTAACTACCCTGCCATTAACTGGGAAAACTACTCATGTCCCAACACCTTTGCTAACGGTTCTTGGAATTCATAAATTCCAATGCACTGGATCAACTAATCCATAGTCCCACCAGTGGCTCCAATATCCTAGACCTGGTCATTACCAACATGGGAAATCAATGCTCCATACCTATGGTCACCCCCTCGTTAGTCAGGTCTGACCATAAGCTAATCACCCTTAACATCCACATCCCACCCCACCCCCAGTAAAGAAACCACCATAAAAACTTCTCCAAAGCCAACTTCATGCTACTCAAGTCAGAAGTGACAAACTTCATAACACCCATGCAGACGGGAACTGAAAGTTCAACTGCTGAATCCTACACTAAGGCACTGTACGAGCACATCCACTCATGCATAAATTGTGCCATCCCAAATAGAACCAAAATGCTCTCATCCAAAAAGGAAGCCAATCTGGTGGTCCCCTGCCATAAACAAACTTTACAACAAAAGGAAGAAACTTTGCAGAAAAGAGGAAAATCCCAGGATGCAAAAACTCCTTACTGGCCTCAGTAAGAAACTGAGATGCCTCATAAAATCCTCCAAAGCTAGTTACGAAAATAAAATTGCCAAAGATTCCAAAGACAACCACAAAGCATTCTATAACTATGTCAAGAATCTAAATGGCAATGCTCAGATCTGCTGAGCTAAAACAGAATGGCATTAAATATACTGATCCAAAGGATATTGCCAATATCCTGGCAGATCGATTCAGTGCCAACTTCACCCCTCTCACCCCTAAATGGCCCATCTCAATACCGGAAGATGGCCAAATTCCAGTAATAACGGCCACACAGGTACAAAACACACTCTCTAAAGCCAAGAATACAGCATCCATGGGACCAGATGACATCCCGGGCTGTGTACTACATGAACTACAATATGAACTGGCACCTCACCTAAGTGTCATGTTTAATCATAGCCTCACCTCAGGTTTCGTGCCCACTGAGTGGCGCAGAGCTACAGTTATCCCAATCCACAAGGCCACCTTGGATCCCGGAAACTACCGTCCCATCAGTCTGACAAGCCTTATCTGCAAGGCCATGGAGCGTATTATCATGGAACTTATAAACAAAGACATTGGCAACCTTCAAACACTGGACCCCACCCAGTTTGGGTTTGTGAAGGGCCGATCTTGTCTCCTGAACCTGATTGACTTCTTTGAATCAGTCTCCAGAGCAATGGACAAGGGTAAGGTGGTCCACACAGCCTATCTAGACCTTGCCAAGGCCTTTGACACCATCCCCACTCTGGAATCATAGATAAACTTACTAAGTTGGGCATTAATCCCTATATCACCCAATGGGTTGCTAAATGGCTTACTGATAGAACCCACACTGTAAAAGTAGCCGACTCCAAATCCAGCTCCAGACAAGTGACAAGTGGAGTACCTCAGGGTTCAGTCCTGGGGCGCTCTTGTTTGGCATCTACTTCTCTGAAGTACAGGTCAACACTAAGGGACTCTGGCTAACAAAGTTTGCAGATGACTGCAAACTGGGAGCCATTATTGAATCCCCAAATGATGTGGATACTCTACAAAAGGGCCTTACAGAAACAGATGCCTGGTGCCAGAGCCATGGGCTCAAGCTCAATGCCAAGAAATGTATTGTTATCCCTTTGGGAAAAACATGTATCCATGAATTACCATATAGGTGGCAGTACACTAAACACAGAAAGTGTGATAAGAGACTTAGGGACACAGGTGGACAGTGGTCTCACCTTCGATAACCACATCGCCACAACAGTCAGGAAATCCTTCTATGTGGCACACCTCATCACAAAGGGCTTTTCATCCAGAAAAAAGGAGGTCATTGTCCCACTGTACTCATCCCTCATTAGACCCATTATAGAATACAACGCCCCATTTGGTATGTACCTCTCAAGACATCTGCAACAACTGGAAAGGCCTCAGAAATACCTCACTAAAAGAATCACAGGCCTAAAGCAGATGCCCTACGCTGACCGCCTTAAAAAACTCCAGCTATACTCTGTCGCATATCGTTTACTCAGAGGCGATCTCTGCTTAACATACAAGGCCATGTCAAACCCAGAGCTGTTGGACATGCTACACTTAAAGAAATCCCAATCCCTCAGAGCTACACGCTCCAGGGATCTAAACCTTGTCATCACAATAAACAAAACATGCTGGAGGGATAGGTTCCTGACCCAGAGACTCCCCAGACTCTGGAATAGATTGCCCATACATGTCAAGCAGAGTGCCTCTTTGGACCTCTTCAAGAGGAACCTTGACGATTGGATGGGAGAAAGGAAATTCACCCCAGGAATCACGTCAGTCGCCCTGCTAGACAGGGGTCCAGGAAAGTAAATAATGTGGGAAGAAATAGCCAGGGAATTGTTATGGCTAGGCTTGTATAGGCCCTAGGGCTGATAGCCTAGTACCAACCTACGAACCTATGAGAGCAGTACTTTTAGCATTGCAGTACTTCCAGGACTCTCTTCCTCTGGGTACAATTACAATTCAGACAGACAACATGTCAGTGGTCTGGTACATGAATAAACAAGGAGGAACCAGGTCATATCCCCTTTGTCGTGAGGCTCTGAGAGTATGGCAATGGGTTATATCCACCCAGCACTTTCTGTAAGCAACGCACATCCCGGGGAAATACAACATGATAGCAGACAAGCTGAGCAGAGCAATTTTGTTGCCCCATGAGTGGTCCCTCAAGAAAGAAATAGCGGATATGATATTCCACAGATGGGACCAGCCTTGCTGTGACCTTTTTGCCAGTCACATGATCACAAAATGCAGAAGCTACTTTGCCATGATTCCCACTTCGGAAGATGCCCCGAGGGATGCACTTGTTCATGATTGGCATCTGGGTCTCCTCTATGCATTCCCACCAATCTCGTTGATACCCAAGGTACTACAGAAAGCAAAAGCCCTGGGAAGGACCATCATTCTAATAGCCCCTCATTGCCTTCGTCAGATTTGGTTCCCCTTCCTTCGACTTCATCTTTTGGAGGATCCTTGGATTCTGAACGACCGAGTTTTGGATCTTCTGACGCACTCGTCGGGGGAACTTCATCCTTCTCTGCAGTCCCTGAAGCTGACACCTTAGCTGTTCCAATTCCCATCATAGCCAGGTTTCATAACCTTTCTAATGAGATGAAGCAAATTCTCTTATCCTCTCATAAATCCTCTACAAGGAAGCTAAACCTTATCAAATGGAAAAAAAATTCTATATGGGCCTCTCAAAACAATATTGATCCCTATCAAGCCCCTATGGCCTCCATTTTAGTGTTCTTGACTATGATTTTCAACAAAGGAGCTTCAGCAGCAACAGTTCGTGTACAACTTGCTGCCATTTCTAATTTTCATCTTGGATATGAAGGTTTGAACATTATGTCACACAAATTATCCAAAGCCTTTCTCAAAGAGAGCTTTCATCTCAGACCGCTTGTGTAATTTCCACTATTCCCCAAGGAATCTAAATTTTATGCTTTCCTGCATTATTCTTCCTCCATTTGAACCAGCTTCCTCATGTGACCTCAAATTGTTGTCATGGAAGACTATCTTTCTAGTAGCTATCACTTCTGCCCGCAGAGTGTCAGAACGACAGTTTCACTTTGAACAAACCCCTCCTTTTTGCCTAAAGTTTGCACTGAAGCTAATATATAATCAAATTATTGATTTGCCAGTTTTCTTCCCCAATCACTCCAACAATTTAGAATATATGCTGCACACACGTGACTTCACAGACAGCTCAGACTTTACTTTGATAGAACAAAAGATTTTAGGAAATCTGACAGCTTTTTGTTTCTTTTTCTGACTCCAGGAAAGGTATACCAGTGGCTAAAACAACTCTTTCTAAGTGGTTATCTGATTGTATCTCATTTACTTACTCAGCTGCCAATATGCCCTTACAACATAAAATTAAGGCTCACTCAACCAGAGCAATGTCTACATCCTCTGCCTTTTCTGACAGACTTCCTATTGATAACATTTGTGCTGCAGCCACTTGGTCAAGACCTCATACCTTTGTCACGCATTACAAAGTTGACAGGGCCTCCAGGAAGAGGGCCTCCTTTGGGTCTACTGTCCTGAAAAACATACTCTCATGAGCCACCCGGGATAGATGGTGCTTGGGACGCTACCCATTTGGAAGAATGAACGGCGAGATAGAACAACTTCACATAAACAAGTTATGTACTTACCATAACGTTCCATCAGAGTTGTTCATCTCACCTTCATTCTTACTTCCCACCCTTCTACCCCCTCCTGGGTTTTTTGAAGACCGAGATTCTGAATTCTTCTTGGTTGCTAAACCCTTCTATAGCTTTCTCTTATGGAGTGATAGAATGACACATTGTATTATTGTTATACGCAGCAAACAAGATCTGAGTTAACTCTAGGTGCATCATAGGATAGGGACTTGGCCTCGAGCTATCTGAAGACCTCGAGCTTTGTAGTAGGCCGACTTGGAGCCGAGGATCGGCTCTGAACCTATCTGTAAGAATGAAGATGAAGTGAAGAACTCACATGGGATGTTATGGTAAGTACATAACTTCTTTATTGTGGAGTCCCGAGATGGGTGTTGACACGATGTAATTTCTGCCCAGTACTCTGAATGTCAAAGTGAAGAAATTCAATGAAGTGCGGGTAAACAGCAGGAGTAATTATGACTCTCTTAAGGTAGCCAAATGCTTCATCATCTAATTAGTGATGCGCATGAATAGATGAACAAGATTCCAACTATTTCTGCCTACTATCTAGGAAAACCACAGCCAAGGGAATGGGCTTGGCAGAATCAGTGGGGAAAGAAGACCCTGTTGAGCTTGACTCTAGTCTGGCACTGTGAAGAGACATGGGAGATGTAGAATAAGTGGGAGGCCTCGGCCGCTGGTGAAATACCACTACTCTTATCATAACTTAGTAACAGGCTAACTGCCCTTGTGGGTTATTTTGAGCCTAACCAGTTATCCCATTGGAGAATCAAACCTTGCACCTTGTGTCTGTAAGGTAAACACTTTAACCATTATGCCAAATAGCCGACATCGAAGGATCAAAAAGTGATGTCACTATGATTGCTTGGCTGCCACAAGCCAGTTATCCCTTTGGTAACTTTTCGGACACCTCCTATTTAAAACCTAAAAAGCCACAAGGCTCTGTATTTATACTGAAAATCAAGATCAATTGAGCTTTTGCCCTTCTGCTCTATGGGAGGTTTATCGTTTTTTTCATTTACCCAGTGAGGCTGGGGGGGGGGGGCAAGCCCCACTGGGGCTCTCACTTCTGGCTCCAAGTGCCCGGATGTCTAGGCTCAACTCGCTGTGGAGACAGTGTCAGGTGGGGATTTTGACTGGGGCAGTACACCTGTCAAAGAGTAACACAGATGTCCTAAGGCAAGCTCAGAGAGGACAGAAACCTCCCATGGAGCAGAAGGGCAAAAGCTCACTTGATCTTGATTTTCAGTATGAATAAAGACCGTAAAAGTGGAGCCTCATGATCTTTCTGGCTTTTTGGGTTTTAAGCAGGAGGTGTCAGGAAAGTTACCAAAGAGATTACTGGCTTGTGGCGGCCAAGCGTTCATACTGCCGTCAATTTTTGATCCGTCGATGTCGGCTCTTCCTATCATTGTGAAGCAGAATTGACCAAGCTTTGGATTGTGCACCCACTAATAGGGAATGTGAGCTGGGATTAGACCATCATGAGACAGGTTAGTTACCCCTGTATGCTCTGGATGTTACTAGCACTGGAAAGGAATGTAATATGTAGAATTGATTTCTTTAGCTTGCAGTCTTGGAATATACATGGATAGTAAGTTAACTTGACAATTTGCTATTTTATCCTGTCCCCGTGCAAGACCTGCACCTGTAGCTCCCATACCTGCATTCCATTGAGCTCCATCTTACTCCCATGGGCAAGAGCCAGGCATCCCAGAATTGGATAAGAGACCAGTAGCCCATTCTTAATTTGGGGGCAGGGGTAGATGATCAGTCCATTCATGCACCTGGAGGTGAGAGTCAGGCATTAGTGAGTAGACCAGTGGTCTGGTCCTGTGGAAATTCTGTCTCCATCCTTCCTATTCACTCCCCATAGGCGATCAGTCAGCTCACAATGCCTGCCTGGAGCAGTGAATGATGTGTATGCTTTTACTGGCTTTGATGTCGCAAGAAGGGATGCTTCTTTCCTCCACGACAGGTGAGATAGCATTGACCACTGAAGTTCATCCTCCCTGTTTTGGTACATCTAGCACCCATGCTGATAGTTTAACATGGGTCATCTGGGTCGTTGTTATGGCTTCAGCCCTCAACACCATGGGGCTGAGTTTTTGTAATTTTTTTATAATGTTTCTGCAGTGTAGATTAATCATGGTCTATTTTTGTAAACTGCTTTAATTTCAGGCTTCTTGAGGTGTCCACTATCCTTACCTGGTATCACACCCTTTATCTATGTACCATGCATACTATGCTCATCCAAATTTTTCTTAGTTATTGTGTGGTATTCCCTTCAAATTCCAGGTTAGTGTGCATGTCTCACACACACGCACGCGCGCACACACATATACATATGCACACAAACACACACACACACACACACACACACTCACACACACACACACACACACACACACTCACACACACACACACACACACACACACACACACACACACACACACACACACACACACACACACACACACACACACACACACACACACACATATGTGTAGTGATTAACTCAGAGTAGAGAACAGTAAAAAAAAACTGTCAGTAAAATCAGCATTCTCCAGGTACGGATATCTAACAGACATGTTCTAGTATTCAGAACTGAAACATAGCCCATATTAAGATGATTGATGGTGTTCGGATGGAACAGAGGAACTTACTTAAGGGCTGTGATTGTTTTTGATCAGTAAGGAAGCCTTGGATTATGTCTTGATATCTGTGCAGCTAGGTTATGTAACTACTATACAGAAATCTAAGAGTGCGTAGTGTCAAGTTTCTCTTTTTTTTCTAATTCCTAGAAAGACTCGGTATCCAGAGCTTATTCTGTTTTTATAGACTTTAGTGTTTAGTTGAATGTAGAATATTCAGATATAAACTTTCTAACTTTGATGTTAGTGTTCACAAAGCATCCAGCAGAGCAGGCATGCAAACAAGATGTTTAGCTTCACATCCTTGTAGTCTGCTCTTGCTACTTTTTCTTTTTATGGTAAGTGGTGTTCATTTTGTCTTTTATACAGCATATTTTTCCTAAGTGCCTCACTGGTGCCCGATGTTGCACTGCATAGGTTCATAGGGTGATACTAGGCTATTGGCCCAGAGGCCCTTATAAGCCTAGCCAAGAATTTCACCCATGTTCCCACAAAGTCAGCACCTGTGTTCCCTGTCCAGCAGAACAGAGGTGGGATCCCATAGATATATTTTCTTTTTCCCATCTAGTCATCCAGGTTCCTCTTAAAGAGGGCTAGTGAGGTACTATGTTTGACATGGAGAGGAAGTCTATTCCACAGATGGAGGAGTCATTGGGACACAAATCTGTCCTGCCAGCAAGTTCTGTTAATGACACAGACCAGGTTGAGACCTTGCGTGCGGGTTGCTTAACTTGAGGTTAGAAGAAAGGATGGTCCAAAAGCATACAAGTAGAAATAACTGAAAGCTGGACCTTTATGGAGGTGTATGCAACTCCATCACGGCTGAGTCTGAGATGGCCTTGTATGCCAGACACAGGTCACCTCTGAGCAGTCTGTACAAGACTGAGTAGAGGGACAGGGCTTTTAGCCTATCTGTATAGGATAGGTGTTGAAACCCAGGATTTTCCTGGTCAGGAGCCTCTGTGGTCTCTCCAATTGCTCCATGTGCTTGGGTGCATGCTGAAGGGGCATTGTACTCTATAATGGGTCTGATAAGGGAGGGATACAGGGATGTTGTGACCTCCTTGATGTCCTTCAAGGATGCATCTGCAGTCCTTACAAATGGGTAGTCCTGTCGTCAGGCAGCCCTTCGGTCGGCCGGATTCCAAAGTCTGGGTCTGGCTTCGGCTGGTGTCGCACTTCACCCGACGTCATCGCTGCAGTTTTTCGGGTATAAAGGCATCAGCCGACGCCATCTTCCTCAGTCTTTCTTGCCGCGTGGCGCCCGAAGCAGAAGCTGTTCGCAAGTGCCGGTCGTTCAGATCCAGAGATTACTCCGAATACTACTTCGACGTAGTAGCTTGTCTAGCCTGTGCTTCTTTTAACCGACGGACGCTTAGACGTCGGTCGGAGTTTGCTGAACAGTTTTTCGGCTCTGATTTTGCCTATATTATGCCATCGGATCCTCCGACTACACAAATTACCAAAAAACGCAAAGAAAAGGACCGTCACTCGCGGTCCGCGGTTTCGGCCAAAACCGCGGTTAAGCAAACCGCGAGTGTCTCGGTTTTGGCCGAAACCGAGCAAGCGGTTCTTTCTTCAGCCAAAACCATGCCTTCTACCGAGGCCTCTTCTAACCTGGTAGAATCGGCTTCTGAAATCCAACCTTCTGTTGCGGTTTCTCAGGAATTATCAGACACTATTCCCTTGGATATTTCAACCCCTGCACGTGGAGCTGCTAGGCCTCCTGCAGCCATGTCTATTAAGGCCTTTGACAGGGCTAAAGCAGCCAAAGCTTCAAAAACGGTGCCTGCCAAACCCCCCTCTCACAGGCCCAGCACCAGTTCCCATATGCTCTCTTTGGCTGAGGATCTCATTTCTTTAATTCGTGGATCCCAGCCTCATCCAGACAGGGCCTCTCATCCACCTCCAGAGAAGAGGCCTAGAGCAGAGCCCCCTGAGCCAGTATCCACAGATGATTCCTCTGATGACTCAGAACATACAGACCCTCCTGAGGCTCCTTATTCCCCTTACGAAGACTCTGATGCTGAAGAGTCCATTCCTTCAGCCTCTCCACCTGAGGAATTTTCCTTTGGGGAAACCTTGCATGCTATGAGGGAACAATTTCAGTGGCAGGGCCAAGATTTCTCCGACTCCAGAAAAAGGCTTAGAACCTTTCTACATTTGCCACAACATAGGCCTTTAGCTATACCTCCAGTTCTTTCTGTTGTAGATGATGCATTTAATGATGCTTGCACTGCTCCTGATTCATTACCTCCGGCCCCTGCTAAGCCCGATAGGTTCTACAGGGTCCCGGACACTCATCACCATTTATACAAGGCTCCTTTTGCAGATCCAGAGACTATCTCCCAGGGCCCTAAAGCTGTAGCAACTACATCTACTAAAAAAACCCTACCCTCTGAAAGGGAATCCAGGTCCTTAGAGAGATGGGGTAAAAAAGTTTACACCTCTGCTACTTTGTCAGCTAGGGCTTTGAACTGCCAATTTCATATGATTCAATATCAAGAGTTTATGCTTGACCAGTTAACTAAAAAGCTGTCCTCTGAAGAATCTTTAGACAAAAAATATGTTCAGGAAATGGTACATAACATACAGCAGGTTAGTAACCATTCTTTAAAATGTGGCTATGATGCACTGGAGGCTTCCTTTAGATCAGCCATGACTGGCACAGTTATCAGGAGACATGCATGGTTGAAAGAGCAGGCATTACCAGACCATGTCAAATCAAAGCTTTTGGATGCACCCATGGACAAAGTCCATTTATTTGGTTTCCCTGCACAGCAGGTACTAAAAAAGATGGAAGAGAAGGCGAAATCTGTACAAACAGTGAAAGATTTCTTGCAGGTTCAACCTCCAAGGTTTAGCAGGAACTGGCCCTCCAAGAATTGGTCCTTTCCGGACTCCTCAAAGACACAGAGAGGCAGGAATAGGCGTTCAAGAGGCAGAAACCAATCCAGGGGTGCCTACAGGGGACGCCAGTGGCAAGGTAACAACCAGCGAGGCACGGACGCAGCCACCACCACTACAACAACACAATCACAGTGACTTGGCTGTGGCACCGCCTACCAGGGAACAACTGGAAGCACCCTTAGGCGGAAAGCTAACTTTATTTTCAAAGAACTGGCATTGCATCACAAGGGAAAAATGGATTTTGCAAACTATAGACCAAGGTTACAGGTTCCATTTCCATACTCTACCAGGAAAGAGAGGAATGCCAAACCTACCACCTACTCAAAGGGCAGAAGCTCTAAAGCAAATATCTCAACTGTTAAGAATGAGAGCTGTGGAAAAGGTACCATCTATGGAACAAGGAAAGGGATTTTACTCCAGACTCTTCCTGGTACCAAGAAAAGAGAGCAAATGGAGGCCTATTCTCGACCTGTCCGCTTTAAACACATTCCTCATTGTTCCAAAATTCAAAATGCTGACCCTACAGCAGCTTCTTCCCATGCTGGGCAAGGAGTCTTGGCTGGTAACTCTAGATCTCAAGGAGGCATACCTGCACGTCCCCATACGACCAATTTGCAGAAGATACCTCAGATTTCTTGCAGGATCAGAGCATTATCAATTCTCAGCATTGCCCTTTGGCTTATCTACTGCACCCAGAGTGTTCACGAAATGCCTGGCATCAGTAATTGCTCATTGCAGACTTCAGGGATCCAAATTTATCCCTACCTGGACGACTGCCTGATACAAGCGGACAACAAAAGCAAGCTAACAGAAGACTTACAAAGAGTCATTTACCTGCTGCAAGCCCTGGGATATACAGTCAATATAAAAAAGTCAAGGCTGATTCCATCCCAAAGAATAACCTTTCTGGGTGCAGAGCTGGACACATCAAAACAAATGGCATTCCTAACTGCAGAAAAGAAAGAGCAACTACCTCTCTACTTCTTGGCAGTAACAAAGCAGAACCATCTAACTGCAAGAAAAGTACTACAAGCCCTAGGCTTCATGGCATCCTGCATAATTCTGGTCCCTCATGCCAGACTGCATATGAGAAAGCTACAGTGGTACCTAAAGAATCTGTGGTCCCAACACAAGCACAGCCTAGAAACCAAAATTCCAATAATCCCATGCCTGAAGCAAGAGTTCCTATGGTGGGCTCAGGCCTGTCAATCAAACACAGGATTGCCCTTCTGCAACAGTCAACCAAGCCAAACCATCACGACAGATGCCTCAGACCTCGGTTGGGGGGCACACATGCTGGGCAAGTGCATACAAGGCTTATGGACTCAAGACCAGCTGCGCCTGCACATAAATCTAAAGGAAATGCTGGCAGTAAAATTGGCAATCCAGTCATTCAGACCATTTCTCCAAGAAGGTCAGTTGATGATAAGGACAGACAACACCACAGTTATGTGGTACATCAACAAACAGGGAGGCACACATTCATATCCTCTATGCCGGCTGGCACTGGACCTATGGGATGTGGCTCTGAGCTACAACATTCAGTTACAAGCAAATTTTGTACCGGGAAAAGAAAACATTCTAGCAGACATATTAAGCAGAACTACCACAGATGCCCACGAATGGATGCTGCATCCGGACATCTTCAAAGCCATCACAAGAGAATGGGGATTACCACAAATAGACTTATTTGCATCCCCACTCAATCACCAGCTAAAGAAATTCTGCACAAGGACGTACCACCCACTTGCTTGGAAGGTGGACTCCCTATCTTTCAGTTGGAAAACCTGACAGCATACGCATTCCCACCACTTCCTTTGATGCACAAGGTGCTTTTGAAGATCAAAGAGGAATGTCCAAGGATCATTCTGATAGCTCCAGACTGGCCAAGACAACATTGGTACCCATTGCTGAGGAGCATGTCTCGGGAACAAATATGGACACTACCCTGATCCCATTACTGTTAACACAGAACAACTACAACATCCTGCATCCAAACCTGAAAACTCTGCAGCTAACTGCCTGGAACATTGCATAAGAGCAATTAACCCAAATTTATCCCAAAGGGTTAAAGACATAATCCTTGAGGCTCGTAGACCTTCAACAAGAAAGAATTATGCAGCAAAATGGAAAAGATATCTCATTTGGAGTACTACAAAGGGAGAAGATGTGGCACTGGTAAACATAGCCAACATCCTGGAGTACTTGGCAGAGCTCTTCCATACAGGCCTATCCTATTCTTCCATCAAGATACATGCATCAGCTATTTCAGCAGAATACAGCTTGGATCCTCCTGTCTTCTCTCATCCTCTGATCAGACAGTTTCTGAGAGGAATTAAAAATGTAAAACCTCCCAGGAAACCACCATTGCCAGCATGGGACTTGAACTTTGTGCTAGAAAAATTGACACTTCCCCTTTCGAACCAGCAGCAACAGCAGAATTACAATACTTATCCTGGAAGACTGCTTTCCTGCTGGCAATCACCTCAGCAAGAAGGGTCTCTGAACTACAGGCATTAATGGCAGTGCAACCCTTCCTGATCTTTCATCAAGATAGAGTGTCCATGAGAACAAATCCTACATTTATGCCTAAGGTGGTATCCAGAGTGTCTTTAAATCAGGCTATCCACCTACCTACATTCTTCCCCAACCCACAGAACAGGGGAGAAAGACTCTTGCATACCTTGGATGTACATAGACAATTACGCTACTACCTGGACAGGACCAAGTCCAATAGAAAAACTGACCAGCTTCTGGTAGCATATGCAACAGGAAAGGAAGGAAAACCAATTTCAAAACAGACAGTCTCCAAATGGATAGGAAATTGCATTAGATTTTGTTACTCCTACCATGGAAAGAAAACTCCAGAGAACATCAGGCCTCACTCCACAAGGGCTACAGCCACTACCACAGCTTTCTTACGAGGAGTGGCTACCAAGGACATTATAGAGGCTGCTACTTGGACCTCCGTGCATACATTTGCCAAGCATTACAATTTACCTTTATACTCTAGATCCCGAGCAGGTTTTGCCACTGCTGTTTTGCAAGGGATCCTAACTACACCATAATCTCTCCTTTTTCCTCCTCCCTAGTTTAGCTATGGTATTCTACCCATTTGTAAGGACTGCAGATGCATCCTTGAAGGACATAGTACAGTTTTGTACCTACCATAAATGTAGATGTCCGATAGGAATGCATCTGCAGTCAGGATTACCCACCCACCTTCCCCTCTGTGGTACTCCTAGGGTATTTGCCATCCTTCAGCTAGCTTGGGGGGGATCTATTATGGTGTATTTGTTTGTATATATGTACATACATGCTTATTTTATGTGTTTGCTCTCTACTATTTGGAAACATTGGCATTTATCCAAATTTAGCCATCCAAGAGGGCACCTGGCATCTGGGGCAAGAAACACTGAGGAAGATGGCGTCGGCTGATGCCTTTATACCCGAAAAACTGCAGCGATGACGTCGGGTGAAGTGCGACACCAGCCGAAGCCAGACCCAGACTTTGGAATCCGGCCGACCGAAGGGCTGCCTGACGACAGGACTACCCATTTGTAAGGACTGCAGATGCATTCCTATCGGACATCTACATTTATGGTAGGTACAAAACTGTACTTTCCTGGATGAAATACCCTTACTCATGAGGTGGGCCATGTAGAAAGCCTTCCGTACAATGGAGACAACATGGTGGTCAAAAGTCAGGTTGCTATCAACCTGGGTGCCCAAGTCCCTCACAACAGAAAATTAAGATTAGTTTGTTGAAATGGGTTGCTTCAAAGGATAATATCTTCTACCTTCAAAGTGCACCCTGGAGGTGATTTATTATAAACAGGGATGAATAAATCAAAGATGCCTGTATGGGAGGATGTTCTTCATCTCACATTGCTGCAGTCCTTACATATGGGGTAGTCCGCTCTCCTCGGTCGGCCCGAATATCAAAGCATTAGGCTGACGTCGGTCAAGGAGCTTAAGACTGACATCAGGACGTCAGGGTACAAATGCGCATGACCGACGTCATATCCTCAGTCTTTTTTGCCGCATGGTCCGATGCAGAAGCAGCGTTGCAAGTGCCGTTCGGCGTTCTGAAATTTTTCGAATTCGGAGTTTCAGACCGAGTCAAAGTTGGCTAAGTACCCCGTTGGGGAATATTTTAGTTTTTTCTTGCCTCAGTGGTTTACCGGATGTCAGAAAAAGTGAATAACTGTATTTCTTGTGGGAAGCAGATACCGCATAGGGATTATCATTCTTTGTGTATTCCTTGTTTGGGGCCTGAGCACGCCGTTGTTGAGTGTCGTTTTTGTGCTATGTTCAATAAGCGCACTATTGCGAAGGTTAGATTGTGCTAGGTTGGTCTTCGGAAGCGGTGCAATTATAATATGCCGCCGGATTCTCCGGCCGCTTCTTCGAAGCGCAAAGACAAAGCAGCTAAACCCAGGCAAGAAGAGTCGTCCGTACCGGACTCCGGTTCTTTAGAGGCGTCAGTGGAACCGGTGGTTCCGACGGAGGCTTCTCTGGAGTCCCAGGGGGAGACTTTGATATTGCAGGATGTGGCCTCTCAGGAGGCAGGTCAGGCTGAAGGGGCTTCTCAGGTTACTGTACTCCCCTCCCTTCCTAGGGTGGTTAGGCCCTCTCCTTCTGTTTCCAAGGCTTCTCCCAGAGGCAGGCCAGGTTTAGCTTCTGTTGGTGTCACTCCTAGTTCAGCAGGGTCTGTGCCCAAGAAGCACATGCTTAAAATGGCAGAAGATTTAATTACTTTGATTAGAGGTTCTTTGCCCCCTCCTGATAAGAGGCCTAGGGTGGAGCCAGAGTTGGGGAGTTTTGAGCAGGCTGTGGATGTTTCAGAGTCTTCGGCTGAAGACTTGCAGGAGTACTCTCCTTATTCTGATTCTGATGCAGATGATTCGACTTCTGCTTCTCCTCCAGAGGATTTTTTTTTTTTCAGAGACTCTTCATTCCATGAGGGAACATTTTAAGTGGGAAGGTCAGGACTTCTCTGATTCCAGGAAAAGGCTTAGGAATTTTTGCTTTTACCCCAGCATAGGCCCTTGGCCATACCCCTGTTCTGGATGTTGTGGAAGATGTGTTTGCAGAGGCTTCACTTAATCCTGATTCTTTGCCTCCTGCTCCTGTTAAACCGGATAGGTATTACAGGGTGCCTGAGGCTCATAAATATCTTTATAAGAGTCCTAGGGCGGACCCAGAAACTGTTAGTCAGGGACCTAAGGGTGTCAAGGCCTCTGTTGTAAAAATCCGGTTCCTCCAGATAAAGAGGCCAGAGCTTTGGATAGATGGGGAAAGAAAGTCTATACTTCTTCCACCTTAGCTATGAGGGCTTTGAATTGCCAGTTTCACATGTTGAAATATCAAAACTATCTTCTTTCTCAATTGAAGTCTAAGGTAGATGCTCTGGCGGAAGGCATTGAGTGTAAAGAATTACAAGATTTGGTACATGTCTCTGAACAGGTGGGTAAGCATTCTTTACAATGTGGTTTTGATGCTGTACAGGCCTCGTCTAGGGTGGCTGCCACTGGTTCAGTTCTTCGCAGGCACGCCTGGCTGAGGGATCAGAATTTATCTGACCATGTTAAGACAAGGATTTTGGATGCTCCTTTACAGTCTGATGTGTTGTTTGGTTCACCTGTGGAGTCAGTCTTGAAGAAAATGGAAGACAAGGCTAAGTCTATGCAGGCTGTTAAAGATTTTTTGCAAGTTCAGCCTCCGAAGTTTAGTAGGAATTGGCCTGCTAAAGGGTGGACGTACCCTTCTTATGATTCACAGTCTAGGGGTAGATCTAGACGTGGTAGGGGCAGAGCTCAGAGCTCCTTCAGACCTAGAACAGGGAGTTCACCTGCACAATCTTCGGGTGAGGGCAGGGGCCAGTCCTTTCGTAAACAGGCCCAATGACCTACCTTTTCAGATGCCAGATCCTTCTTGCCTGGCAGCACCTTTGGGAGGAAGGTTGGCACTCTTCAAGGAAAATTGGAGTTTGATTACCCAAGACAGATGGGTATTGGATATCATACACCAAGGTTACAAGTTTTATTTCCATACCTTGCCTCCTTTCAAAGGCATGCCGGACGTTCCTCCTCAGCAAAGACTAGAGGCTCACAAACAAATTTCTCTGCTACTTCAAATAGGGGCCATACAACCGGTCCCTCTGCCAGAAGTGGGCCTAGGATTTTATTCTCGCCTGTTCCTAGTACCAAAGAAGGGGAACACGTGGAGACCAATTTTGGATTTATCTATCCTCAACACTTATCTGGACATTCCCAAGTTCAAAATGTTGACGTTACAACAGCTTTTACCTCTGCTGGGCAAAGATCACTGGATGGTGACTCTGGATCTCAAGGAGGCTTACCTTCATGTTCCTATCAGGCTCAGTTGCAGGAAGTATCTGCGTTTTGGGCTGGGACTTCTCATTATCAGTTCTCTGCATTGCCCTTTGGCTTATCTACTGCCCAGAGTGTTCACGAAGGTTCTGGCTCCAGTGATAGCTTTCTTCAGGCTAAGAGGAATACAGATCTATCCTTATTTGGACGATTGCCTGATTCTGGCCCAAGGAAAGGACGAACTTCTTCAACATTTACAATATGTGATAGCAGTGCTAAGATGCCTGGGGTATTCTGTGAACGAAATAAAGTCCAGTCTAGTACCCTCTCAGGACATGTGCTTTCTGGGTGTGAGACTGAATACAGCATCACAGATGGCCTTTTTGACCCCGGACAAACAAAAGAATCTTTCTCTTTACTTCCATCAATTGTCTCATCAGTCCAGGCTGACTGCAAGGACAGTCCTTCAAGCCTTGGGGTTCATGGCATCTTGTATTCTGGTGCTTCCCAATGCCAAACGGCATATGAGGAAGCTACAATGGTATCTCAAAAATGTATGGACACAGCACTGCCAAGATATGGACACTGTCATTCAGATAATACCTTGCATTCAAAAGGAATTTTTGTGGTGGGCTCAGGAATGTCACCTAAACAAGGGACTCTCTGTGACCCGGCCAGAGGCGAGTCAGATTCTAACGACAGATGCCTCAGACAAAGCTTGGGGAGCTCATCTAAATGGAAAGTGGGTACAAGACACGTGGCCTGCCAGACTTCAACATCTACATATCAACTTGAAGGAGATGTTAGCAGTCCAATTTGCATTGATAGCTTTCAAGGATTTACTTCTTCCAGGGCAGGTGTTGGTTCTAACAGACAACACAACTGTCATGTGGTACATCAACAAGCAAGGGGGAACACATTCTTATCCTCTATGCAGACAAGCAATGATTTTGTGGGAGACTGCTCTCAGTTTACAGCTAAATCTTCAGGCAAGGTTTCTGCCAGGAGCACAGAACTCCTTAGCAGATGTGTTGAGCAGACAAATTATGGATCCCCACGAGTGGAAATTGGATCCTCATGTATTTCAGAAATTGACAGTGTTATGGGGAACTCCAGACATAGATCTGTTCGCTTCTCCACTAAACTACCAGCTGCCAAAGTTTTGCACAAAAGGTTTCATCCCACAGCTTGGAAAGTGGATGCTCTCTCATTCAATTGGAGCAATCTTCATGTGTATGCCTTTCCACCTCTGCCTCTCCTCCCAAAGGTACTTCTGAAGGTCAGACAGGACAAGCCAAAGATGATTTTAATAGCTCCAGATTGGCCTCGACAGCACTGGTACCCATTACTGAGAAGTCTGGTACGGGAGCCTCCATGGCCTTTGCCTTCGATTCCACACCTGCTGTCTCAGGAGAACAGTCATTTACTCAATGTCAAACTTCACTCTCTACACCTAACAGCCTGGCATATTCTGTTTTAAACCCTGGAGGGTCTCAGCTTCCACAGCAAGTTTTGAATGTTATTTTGGAGGCCAGAAGGCCTAGTACAAGGAAAGTGTACGCAGATAAATGGAGGAGATTTTTATTTTGGAGTACAGCAAAGGAATTTGCTGTTTCTAAGCCTAATTTAAGTGTGGCTCTTCAATATCTTACTGAGTTACTGGACAAAGGTTTGTCCTTCTCCTCTATTAAGGTTCATGCTGCAGCAATTTCTGCTCACTATGACTGTGACCCACCATTGTTTTCTCATCCTTTGTTTAAGCAATTCCTTAGAGGGGCAAAGAATATAAGACCCCCACGTAGAGCTTCTACTCCTGCTTGGGATCTCAATTTTGTGTTGGAGAAACTCACTCTACAACCTTTTGAGCCTGCAGCTGCTGCCGAGTTGAAATATTTATCATGGAAGACTGCTTTTTTGTTGGCCATTACCTCTGCGAGAAGGGTTTCTGAATTACAGGCCCTTATGGCGGTTGAGCCTTTCTTAATTTTCCATAAGGCTAGGGTATCTTTGCGTACTAATCCTTCCTTTATGCCTAAAGTGGTTTCTAGTGTGGCGTTAAACCAAACTATTCATTTGCCTACTTTTTATGCAAACCCCCAAAATAAAGGGGAAAAGATTTTGCACACTTTGGATATACACAGGCAGTTGCGATATTATTTGAGCAGAACTAAAGGGTTCAGGCAGTCTCAGCAGTTATTTGTTTCATTTGCTTTGGGTTCTCAGGGCAAGCCTGTTTCAAAACAAACTATTTCTAAGTGGATTGGGTTTTGTATTGCTTTCTGTTATTCCCATCATGGTAAGGAGATTCCAGCTGGGATTAGGCCTCATTCCACTAGGGCTACTGCCACTTCTACAGCTTTTTAAGGGGTGGCAACTAAAGATATTTTGGAGGCAGCTACTTGGAGTTCAGTGCATACTTTCTCTAAGCATTACCACCTTCCACTTTACTCTAAATCTAGGGCTGGTTTTGCCACTGCAATTTTACAGGGCATTTTGGCAGCTCCTAATGCTTTATAGTTTTGCCATCCTCCCTTACCTCTGCTTTGGGATTCTACCCATATGTAAGGACTGCAGCAATGTGAGATGAAGAACATAGTACAGTTTTGTACCTACCATAAATGTAGATGTTCAAGATCCACATTGCTGCAGTCCAATTACCCTCCCTCCTTCCCTCTGTAGTTAGAGGCGGTTGTGTGGTTTGGGTTGTAAATATTGTGAATATTGTATATATTGTACATATGATTAGTGCAAGGGTGGTTGGTTGTTTTTTGCTGTCTTTTGGTTTTGGCCTTTCTTTTTAGGGTCTTCTGACATCTGGGGCAAGAAAAGACTGAGGATATGACGTCGGTCATGCGCATTTGTACCCTGACGTCCTGATGTCAGTCTTAAGCGCCTTGACCGACGTCAGCCTAATGCTTTGATATTCGGGCCGACCGAGGACAGCGGACTACCCCATATGTAAGGACTGCAGCAATGTGGATCTTCGAACATCTACATTTATGGTAGGTACAAAACTGTACTTTATGCCTCTTATGAAGAAAAAAGAAAGAAAGAAAGAAAGAAAGATAACTTTGCAATGTTGATCTAAAGAACTTTTGGCCAACTTAAGTTGGTAGGTAGTCTGTTAAATGTCAGCATCCTTGATAAACAGATGAGAAGTCATACTTGGCAGATGTTGCTGGAACACACTCATGTGAACGATGTGCATTTTATAACATTAAGGATGACACTACTTAAATTCCCAGTTCATTTTCTTTGAGCATTAATGAAAGGCATAGTGGTAGGGTCTACCTTTTCTTACATTGTATTGCCAAAGAGAAAGAGTAGCTGTATGCCTGATACTTTGAACTCAGATAACACTAAGCATTTGTAAAGTATCAGGAATCCTTCTTACTGGGTCTGGATCTGGTATTAGGAATGCATGTACTTCATATTTATCACTATGTTGATCACTACTGCAGTAGCTTAAGCTTCCAAAGCTTCAGAGCACCTTCCACACACTAAAACCATTAGTCAGCTTGAGCTGAGCTGACTAAAGACAGATTTAGGCACCAAGCCCCTTAGAGCTTTCCTGACACTGAAGAGTACTCTCCACTGAGGCTTTCAAGGATCGAATGTTAGCTTGTGCTGTTCCTTTACTGGGCAGATAAGTTCCCTTCAGTGAAAAAAATATATAAATGTTTAAAATAATTAACACTCTCCTGTTCAAGAAAGTTATTTTTAAAGGTAGGAGTTTGTATTTTAATGGATTGTCACAAGACTCTTTTGTACTTGTATGTATTTTAAATGGAAGCACTTTTTTTCCTGTCAGTTTAAAACTTGTTTAAAATATTTAAAAATATATATATTTTTTCTGTGGTGAGATTGTGTTTATTTTACGTTTTGGGTCTGGCAAAGTGTTTTAAAGTGCTCGATACCATGTTTTTCTGGGGTCTGTATCACTACATCAAACCGTCACTTCAACAAACTAATTCCTCTCATGTGAGGGGCTGCACCCCCACCCCCCAATAATTATATATACCATCTCCGAGATCGCACTACAGTGCAAAGGGCAAATTTCCCTATAGTCACTGTATTGCGATCTCAGTATGAATAGTTTGATGAAAGGCATGTTTAATGTAACCACACTGAAAATGCCATTCGCTGAACTGATTTTTTGATGAACTGATAGGGACCCATTTTTCTGTGGAAAAAAAGTGACTTTAAGTCTTTAAATTTTTTACCAGCTTTTGACACTTTGATGCTTTTTTCTCTGGGAAAGAGGCACCAATTTCAGCTTGAATACTGAGCAAACTGTTGGTCCCATGTTTGGTTCTTCTTCCAGCCACAAAACAGAAAAAGTTAAGCAAACAGCCTTTGCCACCACAACAAGCTATCCATTTGCCTCAGCCACAAGTTGGTGGCTGTGCTGTGTCTATTAGTTGTACCTCAGACCACTCATCTTTTACTCCGGATCCCTCTGGCATAGCACCAGCAGCTACTATGGACTGGGGGTTAGCTATGTCCTCTGCACCTGTTGGGGCCCCCTCAGTGGGCAAGGGAGAACTACTCACGTCATTCTGGGAGATGAAATAAGGAAGGCTTCTGTATTTTGTCAGAATGTTGTGCCCATCCTTGTAGAAGCTGCTACTGCCAGTAACCACACTGTTTGCCCCATTTTTCTGTCAAAAAGAAACAGAAAACTAGGGACGTATCTGCTCATCCTCAAATTTCCTTGGACAGGAGTAATTTACTGGGTTTTGTTCAGGATTTAATTCAGGCTGTTGATCCTTCTTATAAAACAGTTTCTGATAAAAGAAAGATGGATGCCTCTTTTTCCTAAAGAGGTTCAAGGTTATGAGTCTGGATAGGAAGGTGAAGGGAAAAAGACATGGTTTTATTCTCAGTTTTCTGATTCAGACTCAGAGGATAGCTGAGTTTCTTATTCTCTCTGTGGGAGCTTCTCTTTCTGTGGGACTATTTCCAGAATGTCCCGATATTTTCAGTGGGAGAACAGTGAGGTTTGTCAGTCCTCCAGAAATATTATGAGCTGTTGCTGTTGGAATTTCCAGTGCTTTCACCTATTCCTCCTGTTCTGTTTGCTGCAAAGTATGTGTGTATTGCTGCCCGCAACCTTCCTGATAGTCAAGCCATCTGGCCCTAAAAAGGAAGATAGAATGAATGTTTCTCAGTCTTTTACATTTTTATACATTATTCCCAAACCTGACCCAGTAGCTATAGCTGTAGTTCATCCCACTGCTGCTAAGCACTTAGTTAATTCCAGTCCTGCTCTTTCTAATAAAGATGAGAAAATTATTAGTAAGTATGAAGAAAAAAATTGTATACTTCTGCAACTTTGATTTTCAGAATTTTGGATTTTGAGACTCATATGTTAACTTTTTTCTGACAAATTGTGAAAGCATCAGAAATGTTTCATCTGCAGTTTCTTCTTGTGAGGCAAAAATATGCTTCAAATAACTTGGTTTCTTCTATTGTACAAGTCATTATTCATTGTTTACAGTGTGTGTGTATGACTCTGTTGATACTTCATCCAGAGCTATGGCCACTGGTACTGTTTTAAGGTTTGCATGGCTGCATTCTTAGAACCTCTCCCTTGGATTGAAATTTATTGGCCCCTCTGATGCAGAGGTGCTCAAAAAATGTGATGAAAAGGACAAGCTGATCCAGAGAATCTATAATTTTTTTCAGCCCTCTTTTTCTACATTTTACAAGGGATTTGTGTATGTCCTCATCCAATTTTGGCAAAAAAATAATAATAATAATAAACAGTCTCAACAAAGTACAGATAAACAGATGTTTAGGAAAAAATGTTGAGAGGGTTCCAAAAAGAAGTCTTGAACCGCACAAAACTAAGGACAGTCCAACAAGTATGAATGACTGTTCAAGAGACCTTGTGAACCCCTCCCACCCTGGCCCATTTCTTTGTTCCAGAAAGTCTGAATCTGTATTTTTCTCTTTGGCAACAGATAGTTTTAGACAAATGGGATCTGGAAATCATTCAAGGGTACAGATGACAGTGGAAAGAAATTCCTCCTTTCCAGGGGACATTCATCAGCTTCCAGATCAGACTGTTGTTTCAACCGATTCTTCATCACATGCTGCCGAAGGGGTGATAGAACCATTTCCTCCTTCAGAGTTGTGGAAAGGTTTTTATTTGTGCATGTTCCTAGTGCCAAAGAAAGAAAACTCTTGGAGACCAGTTCTGGATCTTTCTTTCCTTAACCTGTTTGTGATAGTGTCCAAATGCAAACTGATATCACTTCACAACCTGGTACCTCTTCTTCCTCTTTCAAGTTTCCTGACAATACTAGACTTAAAAGATGCTTATCATCACATCCCTGTTCATCCAGACTTTAGATGTTTCTTAAAGTTTTGTGTGTCTGGATCACATTATCAGTTTTCTGCCTTACCCGTTGGACTATCCTTAGCACTAAGAGTGCTCACAATGTGTCTAGCTCCAGTTATAGCTCATTGCAGGCTACAGGGTATACACATTTGTCCACATGTAGACAACTTGATTATCTTTGCAGAGTATTTTTCAAAGTGTGAGGAATATCTCTGTTGGTTGAGAGATCTCTTATACAAGCTAGCATTCCAAGAGAAAATTCAAAAGTCTTTCTTGACTCCTTCACACAGGATTGTGTTCCTGGCGTGTCAACTAAACAACTCAGTTCAAAGAGATTTTCCACAGGAAAAATAGATCTTTATCTAGATTCAGATTTCAATCACTGCATGGGAATGCCTCAGGATTTTCGGTGTCATGGAATCTATGATTCTCATGAAACCACTGGTAGGATTTCACATGAGAAAGATAAACTGGTATCTGAAGTCTGTTTGGTCCCTGCAGCAACATCTGTTGTCCTCTCAAACCCCAGTGCTGGGATTTATTGGAAGGGAAATCACTTGGTGGAGATGGCACATATCCTTAAATCCAGGTCTCTCCTTTTCCCTTCCTGCTGAAAAACAGTCAGTCAACACAGACACCTTGGACTTTGCTTGGGGAGAGGTTTTTGGAGGGATAAAAGTGCAAAGTGTGTCGGTCACTAAGGACAGAATTAGGCACATAAACATCAAGGAGATGCTTGTCCTGATCAAGGCACTTGATTCTCTGAATCATCTTTGGTCACTAGGACCTCTTCAAATTGTTGCAGATAAAACCACACTCGTGGTACATCAACAAGCAATAAAGAACCTGGATGTACCCCCCTTTGCAAACTAACCATGTTAGCTTGGTATATAAATTCACAGCACACTGTCATTCTACAGAAACCCTACATTCCATCAGAGCAAAACTGTGTGGCAGACAAGCTGAGTATTACAAAGGCAGACCCTCACAAATGGAAATTATATCAGTGGATCTCCCAAGATTTGATCCATCTATGAGGAGTTCCTTAAGCAGGCCTATTTGCCTCCTGTTTGAACAATTAACTGCCAAGATTGTGCTCAAGGACTTCAGGTAAGAAGACCTGGAAGACAGATCCCTTTTCTTTTCCTTTGACAGGAATGTTCCTGTATGCATCCAAAGTAGTTTACTTCGTCTGCTCTTCAACCTGTGGGATACGGATCCGTATTGGATCCAAGACGGCAGTTTCACCAGAATCTGATCCAAGCTCCAAGCTCCTCCCCTTACTCATAATACCCCTTCATCTCCTTCCTTCCCTCAGATTTCGTTTGCTGTGGCTTTGCCTAGCATCGTGGTCTCGGAGCTCCAGGCGTGGTGCTTGTTTCATTAGTGTTTTCTCAGGACTTTTGGGGTAAGAGTGAACTTTCTTATTGTATTAAGTCAGGGTTTCCCTTTCCTTTCCCTCCCCTTCCTCCCATTGTGTCGTGAAAAAAAAAAAAAAAAGTTTAGTTAGAGTCTTCCTGTAGAGGTGTTTGTGTGTGCAGTTGGGTCTGAAAAACGTTGATTTCTTTCTACTTTATGTTCATTCATGGCTGAGCAGAATAAGTCTGTCTTTAGAAAGTGCTCAGGATGTGGCCATAAGCTGTCCCCAGTGGATGGCCACGCTGTGTGCGTGGTATGTATAGGGGTCGCACATCTGTCAACTCATTGTTCTATTTACATGGGTTTTAACCCGCGGGCCTTGAAAGATCGCAAAGCCAAGCTTGTGATGAAGGGACTTTTTTCTTCTTCGGGGGCGGCTGTACCGACTACTACTGCTGCAATCACAGCGGTGACTGCTTCTGTTTCTTCCGTCTCTTCCTTCTACCAAGCTGGGAGTCATCCTCCTGTTCAGAGCCCTGTTGAAGGGGAAATACTGAGAAAGGATAAAGACAAAGCTAGGAAGAGGTCCCCGGACCGGTCGGGTCCGCCACAGAAACTCCAGGCTGTTTCATGGCCTAGGACTCCTCAGCTCTGGTCGCCGAGGTTCTCACTGGAGCAGGAGGAGACTAGGCCGTCTTCAGTGCACCGACTTTCTAGATCAGAGTCAGTGGCTTCTTTGTCGCACTCCACCAGAAGTTTGAGTGAAGCGAAGATGGACAAAATGATAAGAAGATTTATTCACACCCAGATCCAGATGGGAGTCCTGCCAGCACCCTCTCCCTCTGCAGGGTGAGGTCGCTCCCTTTTTTCACTCCAATAACTCCTACTCTGATCCGACCCCCAGTATCAGAGTTTTTGGATCTGAGGAGTCTGGGAGTCGGGGTTCTGGCACCAAAGGTACCTTCTGGCCATTGCTCTGAGCATGTCGGATCCAATGAGTTCAGACCCGAGCAGCTCTCGGAGTCGTAGTCTGGGTATCGGGGAAGTGGGGTTTCCATTGGCTCTGACCTTGTTGGGTCATGGCCCCACCTTCGGCATCTCGGCACCCATGGGCTCGGCTCCGATTCCCCCATCGGGTCAGGGGAGTGCAGCTTCCTTACTGGTGACCCAGGAGGCTTGTTCTCCTCCAGCATTCAATGTGGTGGAAAGGGTACCCTCAAGTCGGTCGAGACCTGTGACTATTTCCTCTGATTCCACCCCGGCTCCCTCGGCTCTAGCTGCGACCTCGGCCATTTTATCCACTCAGGGACAGCCCGTGCCTGATGTGTCCCTGGCAGTTCCCCTTGTGGAACAACAGATGATTTGCGAGTCCACTTTAGACAGTCCCACTAAAGAGGCTCCTCACAAACGAACGTGCAAAAGGAGGCACCTGGACTCCTCCCCAGAGTCCTTCATTGAGGACACCGACTTGGAGGAGGGGAAGGCTCCCCCAGATCACCCCCTGACTGATGTCTCCTTTGGAGACATCATGGAAAACCTGCGCCAACGGGGGGGATGGTCCGCTCCCAAGCCTACCTCGGACGAGTCGGTGTTTCTGGAGGCCATCGGCACGGGACCGTCTACTTCTTTGGTGTCCCCTCCCGCGAATCCATTGGTGGACCTTATCACCTCCCGGGTATGGAAGGAATGGGGCACTGTGGAGCCAATTCCGAAGCGCCCAGACAAGATCCTAAATCCCCCCTTCGGATAGACCTAGTAGGAACAAAGGGTCCCCTGCAGACATTATGGTGATAGCAGCAGCCACAAAGAAAGAACTAGCCCAATAAAATTCTGCGGTCCATCCTCCTGACTGAGAGTCCAGGACAATGGATTGCCTAGGGAAGCGAGTGTGGGTCTGTATTATAACATTGAAGTCTAACAACTTTAAATGTTATAATATCGAACCCAGTAGAGCGAATGCTGGAAATAGCGAAGCTGCAGAACACCGCATACTTTCCTAGGGAAAGTATTCAGTGGGCCGTTTCGGCAGCTTCGCTATTTCCTCAACTGTGGAGCTAAGGTTACGGAACGGGTTAAGGTAAGTGTGCGAACGAAGGTGAGTGTGCGATTGGCTGCGGGTTAGGTGAGTTAGGGTTAGGGTGCGGGGTCAGGTAAGTGTGCGATTGTGTGGACGTGAGGGTTAGGGTAGGGTAGGTGAGTTAGGGTTAGGGAGTGGGTAAGGTGGTTCTGCGATAGTGACGGACCTTGGGGTTAGGGTTGGGTTAAGGTAAGTGGATAGCTAGTGGTGTATGTATGGTTTAGTGTAGGGTTTTGTGAAGTGTGTGTGTGTGTGTGTGTGTGTGTGTGTGTGTGTGTGTGTGTGTGTGTGTGGATTATTTATTTTGGTGTGCTTGTGTTGTGTGTATGTTTGTCGGAACAGCAAATTATTTCCCTGGGACAAAATTCACTATTCTGACTGTTTGGTATTCTGGTGTTTCGCTCTACTGGGGTTGATATTATAACATTCGAAGTTATAAGACTTCGATGTTATGATATAGACCCGCGAGTGTATGCCTCACCTACCTTTTCCATAAGGGCGCTGAATTACTTGGCACACATTACCTGACTGCAGAGCAACCTTGTCGAAGAGCTAGCTGAATTGTCCCCAGAGTCCATGTCGCTGGAGGATAAGTGCATATTCTTCGTGCGGATGGCCACTCTAAAAGCAGTATCCAACACATCCATGAGCCTTCTTTTGCATGCCACTGAAGGAGCAACAGGGGTGGCCGGGTCGGGTGTTGCCATGAGGTGTCACGCTTGGCTCAGGCGGTGTCAGTTCACGGTGCCCTTTAAGGCGTCATTTTCAAATGCCCCTTATGATGGTTCTTCCTTGTTCGGGAAGACCGCGAGACATTGGTCCAGAGTGAAAAAGATGGGAATACATTGTCAGCCATTGGGATCTTCTTCTCTAATCCTCAAAGATCCTTCTCCAGGAATCAGCGAGGGCAAAAGAAAATGTCGTTCCAGAAGTCTCGGCGTTCCCGGGATGCTCAGGACTCATCTTCCCCCAGAGGCAGAGGAGGTTTTGATAGACACCAGCCCAGAGGCAGAGGGGGTCCGAGGAATGTGGTGTCTCGAGAACCGTTCTCGGACAGGCACGGGCAGCAGCCCTCAGGGGTTGCCCGACTGCTCTACTCTGGAGGCAGTCGGGGTCATTTTTCGTTGCACTTAATGGCATGGGAGTCCGTGTCAACAGACCGTTGGGTGCTTCAGATCATATCCAGAGGCTATTCTATCCCCTTTGTGGAATTCCCTCTTCCACCAAAACACCTCCCAGACATTCCACCTGCACAAAAGGAGGTAGCAGCACTTGAGATAGACAAGCTGCTAAAGGAACAAGTCATCCAGCCCATCTCCAAGATCTGTCCAGATCGGGCATCTACTCCAGACTGTTTTTGGTGCCAGAAAAGACGGGGGACCTAAACTCTATTCTAGATCTTTCCACCCTCAACCTGTCAGTTGCCAAAGGTAAGTTTCGGATGGTGATGTTGCAATCCATCCTGTCTTATCTGCAGGAGAAAGAATGGATGTTCTCAATAGATCTCCAGGATGCGTACTACCATATAAAGATTCACAGGCACTCCAGGAGGTTCCTCCGCTTCCGGCTTGGGGCCAGTAATTATCAGTTTTGAGCCCTACCCTTCAATCTCACCACAGCTCCCAGGGTGTTCACTAAGGTCATGGCAGTTGTAGTGACTCACCTGAGGCTTCAGGGGATACAGGTCTTCCCATACCTGGACGATTGGCTCCTTGTTGCTCCCATCAAGCACCTGCTTTGTCAAGCCAGAGACTACCTTTTGGAGCTGTCAGGCCACCTGGGAATCACTTTCAACACAGCAAAATCTTCTCTGATCCCAGTCCAGGTTCTAGGATACATTGGAGCATGGATAGACTCGCTGCAAATGAAGGTTTTTCTAACCCCGGAGAGAATTCGGAGTTTACGACTCCTTGTGTCCCTGGTCATTCAGTCACACCTTCCATCAGCAGAGATGGTACTTCGAGCTTTGGGTTCCATGGCAGCCACTATTACCCTTCTTCCGTGTGCTCATCTTCATATGCGAGTTTTACAGTGGAAATTAGTGGTCTAATGGTCGTGGTTAGATCTGCTGTTAAAGCATCCAATACGCATCAGCAGAGTTGGCAGGGAGTCCCTCTTCTGGTTGATGCACTCCTTGGAACTGGTTGAGGGACATCTGTTTATTGCAACCCCTGCCCAAGCCACGGTAGCCACGGACACCTCCCAACTAGGGTGGGGGGGTATTGCTCGGAAGGACAGTCCAAGGCACGTAGTCCCCAAATGAGACCAAGTTGCATATCACTGTTCTAGAGATGAGGCAGTCCTTTTAGCATTGCAATCCCTTCGTGCCTTTCAGTTTACCTTTAAAACCGCGATATGCACATGTGCGAATAGTCATATCGGCGAATTTTATATGCAAAATTTAAACCACGAAAATGAAAAAATGTCGAAAATCACATAGTGGATTTTTTATTTCAAATATTTTCACTTTTCTTTCAAAATACATCACCGTACATACATCCCTGTGTTGTCCAACGAGCCATACACAAACAACAAACAGTATCAGTGAGTCTGTCCAATGAAAGTCCCACAAAACAGTCCCGTGGTCAAAATAAAGCAATGTATAGCTGCATCATGTGTCCACACCAGTTGCATAGGCATTAATCCCCCAGAAAGTGACATGATCCACAAATAAAAAGTAAGAGGATAAATACATTCATGAGAAAGAGCAGTATTTGGCGACTAACTTCATGAATCCCCTAGGAGTGAACTCAGTACGTTTTGCCAGTAGGTTTGTGAATGATGCTTCCTTATCCAACAATCTCCTTCATTTTGGGGAGGAAGGCAGACATAACAAATGCCTACGTCTCAAATCATCCAGATGATTTTGCTCTAGTTGCATAGCTTGTAGGATATCAAGCATATAAAGTGCTTTTTTACCCAACAAACTATGTAGCCTCCTGTGCCAACCCTCAACCGCATTCTGGCTACGAGGGTAGCCCATACCACAGGTATCGTACTGATTCCAAAAGGTGCAATCAAACAAAGGGGGCACTCTTTCACTTGTATCACCTCGCATACCATAGCACCATGGCCAGCCATAGATGTATGTCTCCTTAAAGAAGATACACAATGGCTTACCCTCCTCTGGCATGTCAGCTTCAATCTTATTGAACGTATTACATATGTCCCCAGGTGCAACAAACGCCAATGCAGGTATCTCCGTGCACAGTATTGCAAAAGATATACTGCTACCAAAGTGGCCTGCCAAATGTAACCTTTGAATATTTCTCCACACAATTTGGCATGGATGAAACCAACAACCCTTGGTTGAAGTGTTAGGTAGATGCTGCCGAATGGAATTCAGCGCAGCCCTTTCAAAATCAATTAACACCATATTAGGCAATAATCTAAATTCATTTTCAGTGCACAATTGCAATATTAGACTCCAAAATGTATCATAACATCTCTCACTTTTACTGGGCAATGTCCCATACACCACAGGTACCACCTGTCTGTTCACACCACCTGTCAGTATGCAGTGTAAGGTATATACTTGTCTGCATTCGGTGGTGCTGATAGGGAAGGTCCCATCCGCCATTAGGTATTCTGACTCACAAAGCATATTCAAATTATCCCTGGTAGTTATAGCAACATTGGTTTCACCATCAGTATCTGCAGTATGTTTGATAATGAAAGAACTAGTCTTCAAAGGTAGCATGTCAGCACTCAACTCCCTGAGGGTCCGGAAACCTTTGCACATAGCCAATTTCTTCCTGTACCTCTGCCTCCCAATGGTTTGCTTAAGGGCACTGGTATTTGGTAGCTCATTAACAACATCGGTAGAAGTACCGGCTAGCACTTCTGCAACTATTTTGCAGGGATCCTCCCCAAATTGCTCTGCATGACATTTCACCTGTTCTTTTATTCTCATCACCTCCCCTTGTACTGCATGAGGTGCATGGTATTGCTGGGTGCTTTTCATCAATCTATAGCCATTTACATCTGCTTCAGTTACACATCTACCCTTACACCTTTCTTTATTTTTCCTTGTACAACACCAGTACTGCTTGACTTGAAAGGACTTCTCATGGTAATATTGATACCCGTCAACTATCAACAATTCTTGTCCATTCTGAGTCCTACTTGTGCTGTACACTGAATTCACTTTGCCTGGTGCAGAGTCCTGCGAAGTACCTTCCCCAGTTTGTAAGACATGTAATAGCACATTCACTACTCTGTAGTACTACACTATACAACCATATCACGTACTACACATTATAACAATTTGGATGCCATAGCAACTGTACACGTTTCTGCCAACTGTTAGCATAAGACAATATGGCCAGCTGGTATTACTTTTCAATGTTATTACATATCTCTTGCTAATGCATTGATAAGGATGGCACTTCAAAGAAAACACATTTCCATAGACTATCCCTGCTATATGACGACCCATTTACCTTGCTGTCACTACCATACTGTAGGAATTGTTACCTCCATAGTCCTCAGATCGTCAGATTCAGATGTTACTCCTAGATTACGAAACGCCACTGGTAACGTGCAGATCAACCGCTGCTGGAACTAGGAAATGTTTCACAAGACGCCGGCGATACGTTATTACATATGCGATATTACTTAAGGTCGTACTCTATTTATGCGACTGTTTGATATGCGAACGGCATGCTGTTTGTGACCTTTACGGAGTCGCACATATGTGTGCCACCTAAATGCTATCTTGAAAATGGTATTTCGACCGCAGTTATAAAGGTAAATCTGCCTTTCTCCCTCTGGGAACAATTGCAATACAGTCAGACAATATGTCAGTAGTCTGGTACATCAACAAGCAGGGAGGAACCAGATCTTATCCTCTCTGTTGCGAGGCCATGAGGATGTGGGAATGGGTGATCTCCACCAGCCGATTTCTGGTAGCTATGCATATCCCTGGATGGTCCAACATACTGGCGGACAAACTGAGCAGGATTATTCTGATGCCTTACGAGTAGTCTCTGAATCCTTCAGTAGCGGAGTAGATCTTCCTCGAGTGGGGGTTGGCCTTGCTACGATCTCTTCACATCTCCTTCCAATGCAAAATGCAGTGAGTTCTTCGCTCTGAACCCCAGAGACATTCTAGTTCATGTTTGGCCTCCCGGTCTTCTCTGTGCTTACCCCCTGTTACCTCTTATTTCAAAGTTCCTCCAGAAGGCTCGCAGGCTGGGGAGCAAAGTGATCCTTATTGCCCTGTTCTGGACTCGCTAAGTATGGTTTCCCTTCCTCTGGTCTCATCTTCTAGCTCCTCCATGGATCTCAAGAGCCGATTCTGGATCTCATCTCTCACCCCTCGGAGGGTTACACATCCAAACCTGAACAGTCTAAAGCTCACTGCTTGGTTGCTCCAGTTCCCGTGATAGCTAGGACTCCTGGTTTATCTTCTCCGGTCAAGACTATTCTGGTGGCAGCTCATAAATCATCTACCAGGAAGCTTTGCTGCAGTAAATGGAAGCGTTTTTCCATCTGGGCTTCTCAAAGGGATCTGGACCCTTTCACAGCTGCCATCCCAGTGTTGTTGGAATTCTTGGCATATATATTTCATCAAGGTGCTAGCTATTCTACAGTGAAAGTTCAATTGGCCGCCATTTCCAACTTTCACATTGGGGAGAACATGGTTTCTTTAGCATCCTTTAAACTTTGTAAAACCTTTATTAAGGGTACTTTCCTTTTAAGACCCCTGGTGAAGGATCCTACCCCTCTTTGGGACCCAACTTTGATTTTAGAGGCTCTGGTTACTCCACCTTTTGAGACGGCTGTGTCAGTGGACCTAAAATTTTTATCCTGGAAAACGGCTTTCCTAGTAGCTATCACTTCGGCTAGGAGGGTTTTAGAACTTCAAGCATTGTCTATCAAACCTCCATATATGGTTTTCCGTAAGGACAAGGTGTCACTTCATACCAATCCATCCTTTCTTCCCAAGGTGGCTTTTGAGACTAATATAAACCAGACGATTAATCTATCGGTGTTTTTCCAAATTTTCACAACAGGGGTGAATATTAATTGCACTTGTTAGACGTACATAGACAACCAAGATTTTACTTACACAGAACTAAGAACTTTCACAAGTCGGATCAGTTATTTGTGTCTTTCTCTAAACCCTTCCTGGGAAAACCAATCTCCAAGGTAACTTTGGCTAGATGGATCTCTTTTTGTATCCTTCAGGTATACAAAGACAAGGGTATGTTACCCCCGGGTCAAGTGAAAGCACATTCTACTAGATCCATGGCTACTTTGGCGGCTTTTTGGTCCAGTGTGTCTCTGGATGATATTTGTTCTGCGGCTACTTGGTCCTCGTCTCATAACTTCCTTTCTCACTGTAAGCTGGACATCATATCTAGAGGGAAAGCATCCTTTGGCTTTGCAGTGCTCTGGAATATCCTTTCATGAGGGCCACCCAGGTGTTTAGTAGCTGTGGACTCTGTCCCACAGGTTGAAGAGCAAATGAAGTAAACTACTTCAGATAAAGAAGTTATGTACTCACCATAACATTCCATCTGAGTAGTTCTAATTCATTTGTTTTCAACCGTCCCTCCCTCCTTCCCCCTGACCTTATGGTTTATTACTCTGGTAGGTGGGAGAGAGCGCCTCTGCTGCTCTCCTGTTCTTATTGGTAGGTTTATATATAACCTGTTTGTGATAAGGTCTTATTGGGTCATGCTTAGGTGGATGGTGCAGAAAACTCGATCTGAGGGAAGGAATGCGATGGAGCGGTATTGTGGGTAAGGGGAGGAGCTTGGAGCTCAGATCAGATGCTGGTGAAACTGCCGTCTCAGATCCGATATGGATCTGTATCCCACAGGTTGAAGACAAATGAAGTACAGCTACTCATATGGAACGTTGTGGTGAGTACATAACTTCTTTTTTTCTACTATTTCCACTGTTATCTTGGGTACTTCTGAAGATTCAGAAGGAAAACATCAAAATTATTGTGGTCTCTTCTCCCTTCTGGTCCAGGCAACAGTGGTTCTCCCTTTTTCCAAAATGGCGAGGGGTATTTACCACAAGCTTCCTCACAGACTGGATCTACTCAAACAAGATCAAGGATGGGTGATACATCCCGATCCCAAACAACTTCAGTTGACTCCTTGAATGTTAGGATCTTAATTCTCTTTTTGCACCTTTTTACTGAGAAAGTGCAGTGGGTATTAGTGGAGGCAAGAAAGCCTGCTACAAGAAAATCATATTAACAAATGGGAAAGGTTTTCTAGTTTGTGCCAACAACATAACCAGCACCCATTCAGGACTAGCTGTTTTCTGGTTTTACAATGTTTGTGAGTTGCTATCCTATAGCCTTTCTTACTCTTCCATCAGGGTTCATTTATTGTCTATTTCAGCATGTCTGCTCATGGAACCTTCTCTTTTAGTGCATTCTCATGTTAAAATGTTTTTGAAAGGGGTTTGTGTAAGAGGCCTCCAAGAAAACCAGTAGCCCCTCCTTGGGATCTTAATTTTGTGTTAGAGAAGTTAACAGTTGCTCCATTTGAACCAGCTAACCTGGCTAACTTGGCATTCTTAACATGGAATACAATCTTACTGCTTACTCTGATGTCTGCAAGAAGGCTGTCCGAGTTGCAAGCACTTATGGTAAGTCAACTGTACCTCATTTTTCACGGGGATAGGTTCCTATTAGGACTAATCCTTCTTTTATGCTTAAAGTGGTAACCAAGTTTACTTTAAGCCAAACTATCCATTGGACTACCTGTGTTAAAGCTGACTTTCCAAAATAGTTGTCTAAGGCTATTACATTTTGTTATACTCACCACAACAAAACTATTTCATTCAGGGTTAAGGCCCATTCTAACAGGATCCTAGCTTCATCTATGGCTTTTTGGAAAGGGTTGGGTTCTAGAAGTAGTCTAGAAGCAAAAACTTGGTCCTCTGTGCATACTTTTAAAAAGTGCTATAGACTTTATTCTGTCTCTACGTTTGGACCATTCTACAGGGGCTCCTGGACCCTTCTCCTTTCATCTCAAAACATTTGTAAGCTATGGTAATCTACACACATAGCTTAGGCTGTTGCAGCAGTGATCAGTATGAAGAGCATAGTACTGTTGTGTCCATAAACTTACCATAACAATAGATGTTCGAATTATCACTGCTGCTGTAGTTGCTCACTCCCTCCCTCCCAGTGTTTTTTGGTGTGTTGTTTTTGTCAGGGTTTGGACTTTTATTTTTTGTTATTCCTAGCATTTTTTTTAAACATGTTTATTAAATTATCACTTGTGACGTAGGCACATTTACATTTATATAAAAGTAATCAAACTGTATTAACAAGTTAAAATTAGCAAACATTATGCTTCACATCTATTGCTATATATCATGTAACCTAAGCGACATTACATAATTTAGTCAATCCTGCCCTTTTTTAAACAAGAAACATCTTTATCAAGCCATCACTTATGACATAAGCAATCATACATTTATATAAATGAAAACAAACCACATCAACAAAATCCTAGTTGCAAACATTTTACATAACAAACCATACTGACACCAGTTGCAAACATTATTCATCACTTATAATCTACCCAATCATTTTCAGTTAAACATTACATAGTTCATTTAAGTCCTGCCTTCCTTTAAACCTTATTCCTCCCCTGTATGTATTGTTCCCACAGTTCCCAATTTTTCCTATGTACTTTGCCTACCTTTTCTAAAGATCTCAGTTCCAGTTGTTTTATCTCTGTTACTATATTCACTAAGATTCAAAGATTCAAAGAAACTTTATTGTCATTTAGGGCCACATAAGTGCAGCCTCAATGAAATTACAAATGTCAGCTCAAGAGAGAAATGCAGTGCAAATAACATAGATACAACAGAGAGAATAACATAATAAAGCAAATAACACGTATGACATGCAAGAGGTAGCTCACATTACAAAAATACACTCAGTACCCCATTATCCAGTGATAATAAATAAATAAATACCCATCACCAAACCCCTTCACCATTAAAATAGAGAATAGAGACTAGTGAATAGCAGCTGTTTAGTTACCCTATTGCACTTGTTAACCTTAGACGTGACTCAGTATAGTCATCATATTGCATAATATTAATACTGGCGGTAATTGCTCAGAGCAGCAGAACTAATGTATCATGTATTATGGTTGGTGACCGAGTTAATATGTCTCACAGCTGTAGGATACAAGCTGTTCCTGAATCTGGTATCCTGTAGCAGAAGCTGCGGTACCTCCTTCCAGATGCAAGTTGTGAGAACCATTTGTTGGCCAGATGGGTCGAATCAGCTAGCATTTTGTATGTTCTCTTTCTTGCTCTTGTAAAGAAAAGCTCCTGAATAGAAGGGAGGTTTGTGCCCAAGATTTTCTCAGCCACCCTCACCACCCTCTGTAATTTCTTCTTCTCAGCAACTGTGCAGTTGACGAGCCATGCTCTGAAGTTGGTAGTGAGGATGCTCTCGATAGCTCCTCTTTAAAAAGTGGTATGAGCAGACAGTGGGAGCCTGTCCTTTTTGAGCTTTCTCAGGAGGTGAAGCCTCTGTTGAACCTTCTTGACTGTATGGTTGTATTAACAGTCCAGGAGAGGTCGTCTGAGATGTGAAGGCCCAGGAACTTGGTTGTTTTTACTTTCTCTACTACCTCCCCTTTGATAGTGAGTGGTTGGTGAACTGTTGCCTTTCTCCTGAAGTCCATAATCATTTCTTTGGTCTTATTATCATTCAGGTCTAGATTGTTCCTGTCACACCAGGCAATCAAAGTGTTCAACTCATCCCTGTATTTATGTTCATCTCCACCACTAATGAGACCCATGACTATGGTATCATCAGTGCATTTTATAATATGGTTTGAGTTATGTTTCACAGTAAAGTCATGGATGAGGATGGTGAAGAGCAAGGGGCTGGTCACACAGCCTTGGGGAATGCCAGTATTCAGGACTATGCGTTGAGAGGTGGTGTCTCCAGTGCATGTCCATTGGGATCTACCAATCAGAAGGTCAAGAATCCAGTTACATAGGTTCTTGTTTATCCCAAGTTTCACGAGCGTATCCACCAGTTGCATCGATATCACAGTGTTGAATGCAGAACTGAAGTCGATGTACAGCAGCCTTACATAACTGTTCCTCCCTCCTAGGTGTTTTAATGCAAGCTGAAGTGTGACTGATATCACATCCGCATATTTGCCTTGTATGCATACTGGAGCGGATTGAAGGACTTATGCAGACCTGCAGATAGATGTTTCTTCACAATCCTCTCAAAGCACTTCATGACATTTGAGGTTAAGGCGACCGGTCTGAAGTCACTGAGGCAGGTAGTGTTGGGTTTCTTCGGAAATGGGACAATACTTGTTTCCTTGAAACTCAAGGGTACTTTCTCCATAGCAAGGGATGAGTTGAAGATGTGTCACAGTACCAGATATAACTGGTGAGCACACCCCTTCAACACCTTTCCAGGTATTTTATCTGGTCCAGCAGCCTTCGTAGGATTCACCTTCTTAAGCTGAAGTCTCACCTCCTCGGAGTTTAAGGTGAGCACTGTGTCCCCTGTCAGTGTTTGTTTTAGAAAGTACGGTGGTGTTCTCTTCATATATGCTAAAGAAGGAGTTCAGTTCATTTAGGAAGTCCAAGCTGTCATCACTTTTGGCGTTTTGGTCTTATAATCCATGAGTTGCTGTAACCCCATGCCATAGGCTTCTCGTGTTCCTCATGTCTTAGAAGCAGATCTGAATTTTCCTCCCATAGTCCCTTTTTGATGCCCTTTTTCAGATTTGACCTGTCCGCCTTTAACCTTTCTTTGTCTTTGTTGACTACTACTAATATAGTTGGTTTAGATTTTGATTTCCATTTTCAGGTAATTGCTTTTTTGGCAGCCACCATAATTAGAGATAGCAAGGCCTTACCATGTCAAGGCAATTCGGATTCTGTGTCATAGCTCAGAAAAGTCATCTCCCTTGTCACATCAATCTGCCCACCCAGCATCTCTGACAGTGCATCCTGCAGGGCATCCTTAAAGTCCACCAACTCTCACTGTACTCCTAGAAAATATGTTCCCAGTTGTCTCTTTTTTCCCTATCACACCTCTAACATTTGCTATCTACCTGAGGAAAAATTCTCTGGAATCTACTTGAGATATAAAAATATCTATGTAAACATTTGCAAGGGAAAATACTACATCTTCTAGATTTTGTTGCATATTTGCAAGACCACTTATATCCTCCTATTTTTTCTTTGTGAATTGCTTATCCAATCTCTCTTTCCATTCCTTTCTAACCTCCTGTGATTGATTCTTATAGTTGTCCTGCAACATCTTATATGCTGTTCTAATTGTTCCTTTTTTTAATGGCAGCTTCTGTTCTAGATTTCACTAAAACCTCTGCCAGTGCTGGTCTTTCATTTAGGACCCCCCTATTTATTTCTCTTTGCCTATAATCTGATATCAATCCTTGATAGGGAAGGCAATCTCTAACCTACAGTCCAAATAAATTCTTGGCGTCTTCCCATTCTGTCATCTTTCCCTCTCTAGTTATTTGCTCCCAATACCTTGGTTCCTTTGCCAGTTTTCTCCAATAAACTCCAACCTCTCTTGCATATTGTCTGCATCCCTAATTACAGTCATGTCTATTGGCAGAATCTCCTTTCTCCATTCCCATGTTGGCTTAGTTCTTAGAAAACTTTCTGCTACATTATGGATATAATATTCTGTATGACCTACATCCAAAATCCCAGTCTCTCCATGTTTCTTGAGCCCCCCCCCCCGCCCCCCCCAGTTTAAGCATAATCTCTTTCCACTTTGAATTATTGATGTTCTTCGTCTCACATTGCTGCAGTCATAACCTGTGGGTAGTCCGCTGTCCTCGGTCGGCCCGAATACCAAAGAGTTAGGCTGGCATCGGTCATGGTCGCCCGGAGCTGACGTCAGTACGTAGTAGTACTTAAGCGCATGACCGACGTCATATCCCCAGTCTTTCTTGCCGCGTGGTCCGAAGCAGAAGCAGCGTTTGCAAGTGCCGTTCGGCGTTCTGAAATTTTCAATTTTCGAGTTTCAGACCGAAGACCAAGTTGGGCTAAGTACCCCGTTGGGGAAACTTTTTGTCTTTTCTTGCCTCAGTTAATCCGGATGTCAGATCCTCCGACGCCCACTACCGCAAAAAAGCGAAAAGATAAATCTTTAAGGTCTAAACCGGATGAGTCGTCCGTTGCGGACGCCGGTTCTATGGAATCTACGGTTGCATCTGTGGATCCAGCCGAGGTCTCGGCTGAATCCCAGGGGGAACCTTTACTTTTGCAGGAGTTGGCCTCTCAGGAGTTAGGCCAGGCCGAGGGTGCTTCTCAAGTATTTGTAGTTCCATCCTTACAAAAGGTTATTAGGCCTTCTACCTCAGTGACTAAAGGCCCTGCTAAGGCTAAACCTGGTCTTACTGGTACGGGCCATAGCCCTAGTTCTTCAGGTTCTGTTCCTAAAAAACATATGTTGAAAATGGCAGAGGATTTGATTACTTTGATCAGGGGTTCTATGCCCCCACCAGAGAAGAGGCCTAGGGTGGAGACAGATTTAGAGGGAATGGAGCATTCTTCAGATTACTCTGAGTCCTCAGCTGAGGATATTCAGGATTTTCCTCCCTATTCAGATTCGGATGCAGAGGATTCCTGTCCTTCTGCTTAACCTCCAGAGGATTTTTCCTTTTCTGAAACTTTGCATTCCATGAGGGAGCATTTCAAGTGGGAAGGTCAGGATTTTTCAGATTCTCGAAAAAGGCTTAGGGAATTTTGTTTTGCCACAACATAGGCCTTTGGCTATTCCCTCTGTTTTAGATGTTGTTCAGGATGTTTTTTCTGAAGCTTCACTTAATCCTGATTCTTTACCCCCTGCCCCTGTCAAGCCAGACAGGTATTACAGAGTTCCAGAGGCACATAAATATTTGTATAAGAGTCCTAGAGCTGACCCGGAAACTATTATTCAAGGGCCGAAGGGTGTCAGGGCTTCTGTGGTTAAGAATCCAGTTCCTTTGGATAAAGATTCTAGAGCGTTGGATAGGTGGGGAAAAAAGTGTACACCTCTTCTACGTTAGCTATGAGGGCTTTAAATTGCCAATTTCATATGCTGAAGTATCAGAACTTTCTGTTAGGTCAATTGAAATCTAAGGTAGATGCTTTATCTGAGGGTATAGAGTGTAAGGAATTGCAGGACTTGGTTCATGCTTCAGATCAAGTTGGTAAACATTCCTTGCAGTGTGGCTTCGATGCTCTTCAGGCTTCATCCAGGGTGGCTGCTACTTGTTCAGTTATTCGTAGACATGCCTGGCTTAAGGATCAAAATTTGTCAGAGCATGTTAAAGCTCGGATTTTGGATGCTCCTCTTCAATCTGAAGTTCTTTTTGGTTCCCCTGTGGAGTCAGTTTTGAAAAAGATGGAAGATAAAGCTAAGTCTATGCAGACGGTTAAGGATTTTTTGCAAGTGCAGCCCCCTAAGTTTAGCAGGAATTGGCCTGCAAGAGGATGGTCCTACCCTTCTTCGGATTTTCAGTCTAAGGGCAGGTCTAGACGTGGTAGGGGCAGGGCTCACGCTCAGGGTTCTTTCAGACCTAGGACTTGGAGTTCTCCTGCACAATCTTCTGGTGAGGGCAGGGGTCAGCCTTTTCGTAAACAGACCCAATGACCTGTATCTTCAGCTGCCAGATCCTTCTTTTCTGGCAGCTTCTCTAGGAGGAAAGTTGGCACTTTTCAAACAAAACTGGCATTTGGTCACCCAGGACAAATGGGTGTTGGAAATAATAAATCAAGGCTACAAGTTTTATTTTCACACTTTTCCTCCTTTCAAAGGCATGCCAGATGTACCTCCTCAGCAAAGGCTGGAGGCTCAGGAACAAATTTCTTTGCTTTTACAGATGGGAGCAATCCAGGTGGTACCTCCGTCAGAAGTAGGCCTAGGGTTTTATTCCCGTCTATTCCTAGTACCAAAGAAAGGAAACACTTGGAGGCCAATTCTGGATTTGTCCATTCTCAATACATACCTAGACATTCCAAAGTTCAAGATGTTAACATTACAGCAACTTCTGCCTATGCTAGGCAAAGATCACTGGATGGTAACTCTGGATCTCAAAGAGGCCTATGTTCACATTCCTATCAGGCCCAGCTGCAGGAGATTCCTGCGTGTTCGGGCTGGTACTTCTCATTATCAGTTCTCTGCATTGCCCTTTGGTTTATCTACTGCGCCCAGGGTGTTCACAAAGGTTCTGGCTCCTGTAATAGCTTTCTTCAGACTGAGGGGAATACAAATTTATCCTAATCTGGACAATTGCCTGATTCTTGCTCAAGACAAAGACAAGTTACTTCAACATCTACAGTATGTAATGGCAGTTTTAAGGTGCCTAGGGTATTCTGTGAATGAAATAAAGTCCAGTCTAGTACCCTCTCAGGACATGTGCTTTCTGGGTGTGAGACTGAATACAGCCTCTCAGATGGCTTTTCTGACCCCGGACAAACAAAGAACTCTTCACCTATATTTCCAGCAATTATCGGTACTGTCCAGGCTGACTGCAAGGACAGTCCTTCAAGCCTTGGGGTTCATGGCAACTTGCATTCTAGTACTTCCCAATGCCAAAATGCATATGAGGAAGCTACAATGGTATCTCAAAAGTGTATGGACTCAACACTGCCACGATTTGGACACTGTCATTCAGATAATACCTTGCATCCAGAAGGAATTCTTGTGGTGGGCACAGGAATGTCACCTAAACAAGGGACTCTCTGTGACCCGACCAGAGGCGAGTCAGATCATAACGACGGATGCCTCAGACCTGGCTTGGGGAGCAAACTTCAATGAGAAATGGATTCAAGACACGTGGCCTCCCAGACTACAGCATTTGCATATCAACATGAAGGAGATGTTAGCAGTCCAGTTTGCCCTGATGGCTTTCAAGGGCCTACTTCAACCAGGACAGGTGTTGATTCGAACAGACAACACTACAGTCATGTGGTATATCAACAAGCAGGGGGGAACCCATTCTTACCCTCTTTGCAGACAAGCAATGATATTGTGGGAGACTGCTCTGAGTTTGCACATCACTCTTCAAGCACGGTTTCTGCCAGGAGCACAGAACTCCCTAGCAGATGTATTGAGCAGACAAATTGTGGACCCCCACGAGTGGAAATTGGATCCTCAGGTATTCCAACAGTTGACAATGGCTTGGGGAACTCCAGACATAGATCTGTTCGCTTCTCCTCTAAATTTCCAACTACCAAAATTTTGCACAAAGATGTTTCACCCAAAAGCTTGGAAAGTGGATGCTCTATCTTTCAGTTGGAACAACATTCACGTCTATGCTTTTCCTCCTCTGCCTCTCCTTCCCAAGGTACTCTTGAAAGTCAGGCGGGACAAGCCTTGCATGATTCTAATAGCACCAGATTGGCCATGTCAGCACTGGTATCCTCTTCTGAGGAGTTTAATTCAGGAGCCTCCTTGGCCTTTGCCACAGCTTCCTCACTTGTTGTCCCAGTCAAGCAGTCATTTGCTCAATGTCAGGGTGCAGTCCCTGCATCTAATGGCCTGGCGTATTCTGTTTTAGAGCCTGTGGGATCTCAGCTTCCTCAACAGGTTTTAGATGTCATTTTGGAAGCCAGGCGGCCCAGCACTAGAAAAGTTTATGCTGATAAATGGAGGAGATTTTTTCTTTGGAGCACAACAAAGGGCTTTGATGTCTCGGTGCCTAATTTGAGTTTTACACTACAGTACCTTACTGAATTACTAGACAAGGGTTTGTCATTTTCCTCTGTGAAGGTTCATGCTACAGCCATTTCTGCTCACTATGATTGTGACCCTCCTTTATTTTCTCACCCTTTGTTTAAGCAATTTCTTAGAGGGGCAAAAAATATAAGACCCCCACGTAGAGCTCCTACTCCTTCCTGAGATCTCAATTTTGTGTTGGAGAAGCTTACTTTGCCTCCTTTTGAACCTGCAGCTACGTCTGAATTGAAGTTTTTGTCTTGGAAGACTGCTTTTTTGTTGGCCATTACTTCTGCTAGGAGGGTATCTGAATTGCAGGCTCTCATGGCAGTTGAACCCTTTCTGATATTCCATAAGGATAGAGTTTCTTTGCGTACTAACCCTACTTTTATGCCAAAAGTGATTTCTAATGTGGCCTTGAACCAGTCTATCCATTTGCCTACTTTTTATGCTGATCCCCAAAATAAGGGGGAAAAAGTCTTGCATTCTTTGGATATCCACAGGCAGTTACGTTACTGTTTGAGCAGAACTAAGGAGTTCAGACAGACTCAACAGTTATTTGTTTCTTTTGCTTTGAGTTCACAAGGGAAACCTGTTTCAAAGCAGACTATTTCAAAGTGGATTGGTCATTGTATTGCTTTTTGTTATTCTCATCATGGGAAGAATGTTCCTGCTGGGATCAGACCTCATTCCACTAGGCTACTGCCACATCTACTGCTTTTTTGAGGGGTGTAGCTACTAAGGATATTTTGGAAGCAGCTACTTGGAGTTCAGTTCACACTTTTACTAAGCATTACCATCTCCCTCTTTATTCCAAGTCCAGGGCTGGGTTTGCCACTGCAGTCTTACAGGGCATGTTAGCAGCCCCTAATGCTTTTTAGTTTGCCAGCCTCCCTTTTCCTTTGCTTTGGGATTCTACCCACAGGTTATGACTGCAGCAATGTGAGACGAAGAACATAGTACAGTTTTGTACCTACCATAAATGTAGATGTTCGAGGATCCACATTGCTGCAGTCCTATTTTCCCTCCCTCCTTCCCCTCTATTGTTTGGGATTGTTGTTGTTGTTGTTCCTTTGGGATAATTGTTATTTTCTCCCTTGTGGTTGTTGGGCATTTTCTTTTTTTTGGCTCTGGCCTTTCCTTTTTAAGGCCTTCTGACATCTGGGGCAAGAAAGACTGAGGATATGACGTCGGTAATGCGCTTAAGTACTACTACGTACTGACGTCAGCTCCGGGCGACCATGACCGACGCCAGCCTAACTCTTTGGTATTCGGGCCGACCGAGGACAGCGGACTACCCACAGGTTATGACTGCAGCAATGTGGATCCTCGAACATCTACATTTATGGTAGGTACAAAACTGTACTTTTTCTGCTTGTGCTATGAGTAGGAACCTTAACTATGTAGCTCTGAAATACCACTTCAAATTGGGTAATCGCAATCTGCCCAGTTCCGCTGAAAGAATCAGCTTATCCTGCTTGACTCTTGCTGTCTTCCCCTCCCAGATAAAGCCCTTCAGCTCTTTATTAATTGGTATCCAGAACTTCTCTTCTGGTTTATAATAATTTGGCTGACCCAAGTATAAGACTAAACGGACCAAAAACATTTTGACTGAATCTTATTATTCATATCTATATAACAAAACTTCCATTTTCTCTGTTTTTGTATTATCGTTTGTTTAGTCTCTTCCCACATATCATTAGCTGCCACACCAGAATCATTTTAATCCATACTTCTAAATATTTCATTTTATCATGTCCCCATAAATAAGGATATTGCTGAACCAAGTCATGTGTGGGTATAATTTACCTCTATTGCCTTTGTTTTAGCTTCATTAATTTTGTATCCCGAAAATATATGAAACTGTTTCAAAATATTCCACAACACTGTAATGTCTCTTTCTGTTTTTATCAAGTATAAAATAATGTCATCTGTAAACAGAGACAGTTTTTTTGACTACCATACCAATTATATCCTTGAATTTCTAAGTCCCTTATTTTCTTTGCCAGTGTTTCTAAATAGAATGCAAATAGCAAAGGGGAAAGAGGACACACCTGCTTGGTTCCTCTGCTCAAGCAGGCATTATCAGGAAGGAACTCATCCACTATAATTTTCACCCCACTCTCTCATATATGCTTCTAATTAACCTTATATTTTTTTCAGGAAATTCAGATGCTTCCTTTGCTCTGTTCATAAAGTCCAAACTTACTTTGTCAAATGCTTTCTCTGCATCAAGACTCACCAACAGTAATGTTACTTTCTTACATTCTGATGCCCTCTGGATCAGCAGTGTTCTGTTAATGTTGTCAAATGTTTGCCTCCCCTCCACAAAACCACATTGATCCATATCTATCAATTTGGCATTACATTTGTTATTCTTTTAGTTATTATAGGTTCATAGGTAGATACTAGGCTATTGGCCCGAGGGCCTACTTAAGCGTAGCCAACAAGGTTCCCTGGCTTACGCCACCCAAGAAAGTTATTTTCCTGTGCCACTGTCGAGCAGAGGCACAGAAGTGATCCCCGGGGTGTATTTCCTATTTATAGACATGAACACTTTATTATCATGGTTTAGCATTGAAATGGGCCTGTATGAAGCTGGGTCCCATGGATCTTTACCCTGTTTAGGTATTACAGCTACCACTGCTTTCTTCCAGGATGTTGGAACTTCTCTTCCTATTAAGATACTGTTAAATAAAACCTTACAGATCTTTATCAGTTTTTTCCACTCCTAGATTCCAAACTTCCACAGGAATACCATTGATTGCTGGTGACTTTCCTGCACATTGGTTATACATCACAATTTTTTTCTCATCTCCTCCTATCCTAACCATTAGTAACTGAGCCTCATCTCCCTCTAACCTTGGTATATTTAATTCTTCCATAAACATTTCCATTTGTATCTTTTCTTGATTTCCATATTTCTCTGCTTTATATAGACTTTCATAGAATTTCTGAAATATTTCTAATACCTCTATATGATCTCTTGTTACCTTCCTTGTTATAGGCTCCCTACAACCCTTTCTACTTTCTGTTGCCTGTGTCATGCCAAAAGTTTTTGTGCTGTGGTGTTATTATCAAAACACAGGTGCTTAACAGCAACCATTCTAAACCCGTGCATATTATCAAAGTAATCCCTTATTTTCTACTTAGCATTCTGCAGTTGATCTTCTTGTTCTGTGAGATTCACCCTATTTTGCAATACTTTTAACATTTTTCAGTCCCTATAAATAATTCTTGTTGCTCCTTAACCATATGTTCTTTTTTATTTCCACCCTATTTTTAAACTCCACCTTAATTTTATCCCACTCCCTAGCTATATTTTCAGAAGAAATTTCTATCCTCTCTAGTAGCTCCTGAATAATCTCCAGTACCCATTCCTTAAATTCCTCTCATCTGATGTTGTTAATCTTCTTTCCATTCATCACTGATGGATTTGATTCCAAGCCCTCGGAACCGAGTCGGCCTATTACCAAGCTCGCGCTAACCAAAAACTCTCGAGCTAAGCTTCTCCCCACAATGCCCTTTTCCCTGTTACCTCAGATCTTGTTTGCCGCATAGTCGTAAAGCCGCGTTTCAGCTGTGCTCTCAGCTAAGTGGAAACTTTTTTTGATATTTGTGTAAAACATTTGTTTGTTTCTAAAAATTTGAGAGTTATAGTTCTTTTCCTGTCAAATTACAGTAGTTTTAGATGTTTTTCTCTCTATTTCTACCCATTGGTAACCTTTTTCAGTACCATTGTTGGTAAGGCCCTTTTCTCCTTACCATTGTGGTATTCCTTGAATACCATAGTTGGTATTCCTTCCCTGCTCTTTCTACTGTAGTTGCTGTGATTTTGTTATTGGATTTGCTGAGATTCTCTGCTTGTGTTTAAATCCTTTCTGTCTTAGGAAATTAGAGTTTCATTCTTTCTGAAGTTTTGAATTGTTGTGTTTACTTCTCAAGATGTCGGATAAGAAGGGGTACAGCGGGTTTCAAACACTGTACCTCGTGTAATGGTAAACTATTTAATAGTGACTCTTGCGATGATTGTGTTTATTGTTTGGAGGTGCAGCCTCCCTGTGGGATTTGCCGAAGTTTCAGCCAATGCACTCTCAATGAGCGCAAGAACAAACTAATTTTGAAGGGACTACTTAAATCTTCCTTTTTCAGTGGCCCTTTCTGCGATGGAGGTCTCAACCCCTCTTATGAAAGTTAAGAAAAGGCTCCATTTGGTTCTCTCTTCACCCTCTGGTGACCAGGGTAAGTCTGTGAAACCAAAAATTCAAAGGTTATTCTCGGAGCATAAATCTGCCTCCTCAGTACCGTCCGTGTCTGCTCCAAGCACTTAGACTATTGCTATATCAGTGTCAGCTTCATCACCGACTCCAATACTACCTCCAGCACCAACTATAGAGCTCACCTTGCCTGCTACAACTTCGGCACTTGTGGCTATTTCGGCACAGTGCACACCTTCGATGCCTACCTCTGTGGTGATGATTGAGCCTCCCATTTCAGCTCTGAATGTCCCTTCGGCAGCAAATTTTATTACGGCAACACTGGATTTGACCCCAATACTTCCTGTCTCTAAACTCAAGACATCGGTGCCGGCAGATCACGCAACATGGACCTGATACTCTCCATCCATAGACCCATTCTTAGGTGAAGTCTATAGCCCGTTCTTGGATCAACCTGACTCCCCATTCAGAGTATCCACTAGATCCACCAGGAGCCTTTCAGAACTTGATGTGCTGCTTCTTGTGGATCAGCTGTTGGCAGCCAGGGGGATTCCTATGCCTTCCAAGACCCATCCTCCATCAGGACTTGGGTTGTCCTCTCCACGGACTCCATCCTATTCTCCTCCGACCATCCTGGTTCCGAAGCCTTCTGCTCTGACGTCCTTCCCAGAACCCTCCATCTCAGCGCCTGTAGTGGACCTCACTGAGGCTGTGGGTCCATCCCTTTGGTCCACAGTTCCTGCTGAACCGGTCCCTCCTCAATCTCGTGATTGGGCAATGGGCTCCTCGGTTCGGGGCACGGTTCCTTGTGGTCCTTCGGTTCCTTCCTCAGTGCCAGTAGCCTCCTCTGCACCGATCTGGCTTAAGGCTCCATCCTGGGCAGCAGGTCCGATGGTGTGGGGTGTGACCCTTGTTCCATGGTTGTCCTTCTCTGTTCCAGGCTGCCGTCCCTCTTCGGGTAGACCTGCTTTCCATGTGATGGAGAGGGCTCTCGCTTCTGGAAGCATTCCGCTGACGTCAGAACCTCAGTTTTCTCCCCTGAGCTACAGCTGCCACAGACCACCTCCCCGGGACACTTGGCAGGGAAGCCACAGGAAACCCCAGTTCAGGGCACCCACTCTTCCGAGTCATCCTCTGAAGCATCTACTGAGGAGCCCTCATGGAAGAGATTGTGCAAGAGGAAGCACTTTGACTCACCAGAGGAGTCTTTAACAGAAGACATGGATTACAATGATAGTTAGGGGTCCCCTCAGTCACCTCCTGATGATGTCTCCTTTGGAGATATCCTTGAAATGTTAAAGCAGAGGGGTGACTGGAAGCCCTCCAACCCTTCCTCAGAGGAGTCTACCTAGTGGGTGACCCTGCCTGCCAACGAGCTAGTCCAGCTCATTGTGCAACGCGCATGGAAGAACCCTGACTCTTTTGAGGTGATCCCTCAGAGACCTGACAAAATTCTTTCCCCTCCAGAGGAGAACATGACTCTTTTGAGGTGATCCCTCAGAGACCTGACAAAATTCTTTCCCCTCCAGAGGAGAACCCACAGTGGTCCAGAGGGTTACCAGTTGAAGCTATGGTGGTGGCGGCAGCCACAAAAAAGGATCTGGCTGAAGTAAGTCCTGCTGTCCATCCGCCTAACAGGGAGTCCCGGACCATGAACAGATTGGGGAAGCAAATATTTGCATCAGCGACCTTTCCCATTCAGTCCCTGAATTATTTGGCACATTTTACAAGGATCCAAAGAGGTTTGATTTCAGAATTCTCTGGAACACTCGCAGGACAGGTGTCTGATGAGGTACGGGACAAAATTGCCTTGTAGCTGGCTACCCTGGAATCGATCTCCAGCTCGTCCATGAGGTTGCTGTCACATGCAACCGAAGGGGCAGCTAGAGCTGCAGGTTCAGGCATTGTTATGAGGCATTATGCCTTGATGCACATTTGTGACCTAGCAGATCCCTTCAAGTCTTCCTTTCTGAATGCTCCCATGGAAACATCTTCCCTTTTTGATTCCAAAGTGAAGTACATGCTAGCCAGGTGCAAGCAGAATGGTAAATCCCTTTCTGTCATAGACCTTTGTTTTTCCAATCCTCAATGTTCCTTTTCCAGGAACCAGAGGAGTGGAAAGATGTGGCATAAAAAATCTCAGGGTCTTTTCTGTGCCACACGTAGTGATGATACCCCCAGAGGCAGAGAAGGTAACAACTCTGGAAGACACCCCTATAGAGGCAGAGGGGATCCATGTAATCAAGGTACCAGAGACTCTTTCGCTGGGCAGCCTTACCAGCGCTCCTGAAGAGCTGCTCAATTGCTTGCCTCTGGAAGCTATCGGGGGTTGTTTCTCTCTGCACCAAGCTGCCTGACACTCTGTTACCACTGATAGTTGGGTGCAGAGTATAATTACCAGAGGTTACACCATTCCCCTTATTTCTTATCTGAAACTACCAACAAAACATCCCGATGTTCCACCCAATCAGAGGGAAGAGGCAGCTTCAGAAATAGAAAAGCTGTGCCAAAACAAGTGTCATCCAACCAGTCCAATCAGACCAGTGCAGATCCGGATTTTATTCAAGATTCTTTTTGGTGCCAAAACAGACAGAGGACTGGAGACCCATTCTGGATCTCAGCAGTTTGAAAAAGTCTGTCACCCAAAACAAATTTCAGATGGTCATGGTTCAATCCATCCTCCCTTTTCTGAGGGAGGGTGATTGGATGTGCTCAATAGATCTCCGGGATGCGTATTACTATATCAAAATGGACAAGCACTCCAGGAGTCTGCTTCGCTTCTGGCTAGGAGCCAATCATTACCAGTTTCGTGGACTGCCATTCGGTCCCTTTACAGCCTCCAGAGTGTTCACAAAGTGCATGGCAGTGGTCATGGTTCACTTGAGACTGCAAGGATTCTGGGTGTTTCCATATTTGGATGATTGGCTCCTCACCGCCCCCACCAAGCGTGTTCTGGTAACAGCCCTACAATACACACTTTCTCTGGTGAAGATTTTGGGGATAACAGTGCACTAGGAGAAGTCAAACTTGGTCACTACCCAGCAGATAGAATTTATTGGAGCAGTCTTCAACACCTAATCCTGTCTGGTATTGTTCCCAGCTCACAGACTCCAGAGACTGAGGCTTCAACTCCAGGTGATACTCTGTCAAAACAAAGTCTCAGCGAGAGAAGTTCTTCAGGTCCTAGGATCCATGGCAGCTTCAATCCAGATAGTGCCTCTCGCCAAGCTGCACATGCAAATTCTCCAATAGCTTCTTCTTTCTCAGTGGTTCCCGAATCATAACCCTCTACATTTCCAGATCCAGATAACCAACTCCTGCAAACAGGACCTTCTTTGGTGGATGAGGCCAGATACAGAAATTTGGAGTAGGCCTTTCCAGTCCCCTCAGCACAAGGCCATTGTGACCACAGATGCTTCCCTGATTAGGTGAGGGGCCCATTTCCAGGGAAAGACGAAAATGCCAACCTGCATATCAGCGTTATGGAACTGAGAGCGGTGCTGTTAGCGTTGCAGGCATTTCATCCGGTTCTTCCTTCTGGGACAATTGCAATTCAGTCAGACAACATGTCAGTTGTCTGGTATATCAACAAGCAAAGAGGAACCAAGTCCTACCCCTTGTATCGAGAGGCCATGTGGGTTTGGCTGTGGGTGATAGCTTCCAACCGCTTTCTGATAGCAATGCACATCCTGGGGAGTTCCAGCATGATTGTGGACAAATTGAGCAGATGTATTCTTCTGCCCCACGAGTGGTCCCTCAATCCAGATGTGGAGGCAGAAATTTTCAGCCACTGGGGCCAGCCATGCTGCAACCTTTTCACCTCCTCATCGAACAACAAGTTCAGCAGCTATTTTGCCCTATTCCCCCCAAAGGGGGAGTCCCCAAGGGACGCTCTGATTCACGATTGACCCACAGGACTTCTTTATGCTTATCCCTCCATTCCTCTGATCCCACAGTTCCAAAAAAAGCTCATCGGTTGAAATGCAAAGTGATCTTCATAGCCCCTTTTTGGACTCGACAAGTTTGTTTCCCCTTCCTTCGGCTTCATCTGGTATGCCCGCCATGGGTTCTGGACCCTCTTCCAGACCTGATTGCTCACCCCCAAGGGTTGAGCCATACAAATCTGCCCAGTCTCAAGCTGACAGCTTGGTTTCTCCACTTTTGTTAATTGCCAGACAGGCTTATTTCACCTCACCTGTTCGAGATATTATCCTGGCCTCTCATAAACCATCCACTAGAGAAATGTATCAAGACAAATGAAACAGGTTCTCTCTCTGGTCAAAGGATAACATGCTAGATCCATATTCAGCTCCGGCCACAGTAATTTTACAATACTTGTCTATGTTTTTTGAGGAGGGTGCCGCAGCCTTTACCATATGAGTACATCTGGCTGCAATTTCGAATTATCATATTGGGCTGGACGGTACTCCTCTTATGTCACTACGTTTATGTAAAACCTTTCTCAAAGGAGTTTCACACATCAGGCCCCCTGTCAGACAGCCTATAGAGCCATGGAACCTCACGTTAGTTCCACAGTCTTTGACTCAACCCCCTTTTGAACCTGCAGCGAAGTGTGACCTGAAATTTTTGTCGTGGAAATTCTTGTTTTTGGTGCCATTACATCAGCCAGGCGGCTTTCAGAGCTACAGGCACTGTGCATCAAGAGACCCTATTTGGTCTTTCACAAGGACAGGGTATCACTCCGGATGAATCCATCTTTCCTCCCCAAGGTTGTTTCTGACTTCTCCATCAATCAGTCCATTGACCTACCAGTGTTCTTTCCGAACTTTTCTAATAAAGGAGAGTACTGCCTACATTCCTTGGATGTACACAGACAACTGAGATTCTGTTTAGATAGAACCAAAATTATGCGTAGGTCTGACCAGATTTTCATTTCCTTTTCTGGACCTAGAATGGGAAATTCTGTATCCAATGTTACTTTATCGAAATGGCTTAGGGATTGTATATGCTTATGTTACTCTTCCACAAAAGAACTTATGCCACTGGTTAAAGCCCATTCCACCAGATCTGTGGCAACATCTGTAGCTTTCCACTCCAGGGCTTCTATGGATGACATTTGCGCAGCAGCCACTTGGGCTAAACCCCACACTTTCATCAGTCATTACAAATTGGATGTGGTCTCCAGAGGGAGAGCTGCCTTCGGCTCAATGGTACTCAGGAATGTTCTTCCATAAGGGCAGCCCATGTTTCTCAAGGTAGCTTGGATTCTGTCCCATCAGTGATGAATGGAAAGAAGATTAACAACATCAGATAAAGAAGTTATGTCTTACCATAACGTTCCATCTGTGTTGTTCATCTTCTTTCATTCATTCATCACTTCCAACCCTCCACTCCAAAGGCTCCTGGGGATACTTTGGTTCAAGTGGTGTCTTAGAGCATTTGCACAGAAGGGGCCTCTGCTTTCCTGGTCTATCATGGGCAAACTCGATCTGAGGTAACAGGGAGAAGGGCATTGTGGGCAGACGCTTAGCTCAAGAGTTTTTGCCTGGCGCGAGCTTGGTAATAGGCTGACTTGGTTCTGAGGGCTCAGAACCAAACCCATCAGTGATGAATGAAAGAAGATGAACAACACAGATGGAACGTTATGGTAAGACATAACTTCTTTTTTTCAACAGATTGGTGAGAAAGAGCCATTGTCTCATTTTATTTCATTACCCTGTGTTTTTATTTTAGTTATTATTGTTGCATGATCTGAAATGGTTATTGGGTGCGTATCAAGGCCTTCAGTTAAATGCACATGTTCTTGAAATGTAAATTCTGTCTAGCCTAGCTCAGATTTTATATCTTGGGGAATAGTATGTAAATTCACTCCGAACTCCTATTACTGAATTCACATCTTCCATGCCAAATATTTTCAGAAATTTCTTTAAAAAATCTACTTTCCTTTGTTATACTTTCTCTTCTTGGGCCCCCAGACACATCTTCACTGCTGCAAATCACATTCCATTCCCACCTACAAGTAATATTCCTTGCTGAAAACAGATTATTTCTCCCAGATTTTTCTTAAGCTCCATTATAGCTGTTTTAGGTGGAATTAAATACATGCCATTGTAATCCTCCTCCCTTGCCAGTAGCCCTTTAGCACTACAAATCTGCCGTTATTATCGTTTTATCCTCTTCTGTCACTGTTGGCGCTCCTCTTGCAATTAATGTAAGTACTTCTGTTTTCTTTTGTCCCAGATATTCTGGTGAAAAACAGTCCTGAAAACCTTTCTTTATAAAATTCACTTCTTCAGCTCTAAGTGCATGTGTCTCCTGTAATATAGCTACTTTCACTCTACATTTGTTAATATAGTTCACTACTATTTCTTTTTTGTATTTATCTGTGAGACCGTTGACATTTAGAGACATTACAGAAAGCATCATTGCATTAAAAAGTTATTATTCCCAAGTTTTATGTATAAAATCTTTTTTGTTAAATGTCTAATTACAGCATTTTTGTTACATGCATACACTGAAAGGTTGAACTTTTTTACAGTTTCTTATCATATCCATTTGAGCCTGTGTCGCATATTACAAAACTTTTTGTTTTATTGAAAGCCCTGAAACAAAAAAAAAACACCCCTATACCCCCCAAAACCTATTACCTTAATATTAACAGACACAACTATGTACATCTTCAGATATTGAAGTTTTACCCTGCTAGTAGGAACAAAAGTCCCAAACTGACAGCCACACTCATTGATTGAGTTAACCTAAAAAAAGGTTATGCATGCTAAAACACATGGTGCAGCCTGTGCTTCTACTAAGTGTCTTAGCTTTATAGCTCTCCCAGCTAAGAAAACCAATTAATATTTTCAGAGAGCATTATGTCCTAGCCAATTTCTCTTTTCTATTTTTTCTCAGCCAATCACTCTCCACCAGACTGTAGCCAGTTTTCCTTTATCAGATTGTCTCCAGGGAGACATGAAAACCAGACAGACAGTTTCTCTTTATCAGAATGTTTCTATGGAAACATGAAAACCAGCTGCAGAATTGCTACTAAGTAAACATGTATTTGATAGAAAAAAGCTTCAGAATATTCAATATTCTTTTTCATTTACTTGCTGTCTCTTATAACTGGTTAACAAATCAATTTAAGGTCCTTAATCCAGTAATTCCCCTATTCAAGAATGAAAAAAAGCACAGTAATTTTCACTTGTCATGCTTTTTAACCAGTTTTTTTCTTTTACATTGCAGTGCCTACATTTCTTAAAACTGAACAAGAAGAAAGAGAGAGTAAGGGAGAAAGAAAAGAAAAAAAAGAACAGGAGCACCTGCTTACAATCCCTATTACACTTAAAAATAACTGAGAAAACTTTACATGTGAGAGTGTTCAATCTCGCCGTTTGTTCTTACGCATGGGTTCGGAGCCCATCCTCGGCTCCGAGTCGGCCGCATAGCAAAGCTCTGCATCTTAGAGAAGCTCGAGACCAGGCTATATCCCACAATCCTCCCTGCCATTACTCAGATCTAGTTTGCCACTGCAACGGGTCACATCGTTCAGAGAGTTCGGACCAGAGAAAACTGTTATTAGACAGATAAGATAGTCTTTTTTGTCAGAAGTTCTTATAGTTCTATAGTTCTATAGTTATTGATAATTTTGTTTCTGATACTATAGTGTGTGTGTGTGTGTAGTGTAGTTAGTTTTTTATAGGTTTCCCTTTGGGGCCTACCCTTCTATAACCTATAGCTATAGTTTTTTCCCTTAATTATAGCTAGTGTTAAATTCTCTCTTTTTTTTTTTTACAGTGAATTTGCTTATTATGTCTGAAAAAGCCAAGTCTGGTTTTAAAAGGTGTCAGTGTGGGCAGAAAATGTCCATCACTGACAACCACACTTCCTGCGTCTACTGTCTTGGCCCTCTCCACTTGCAAGAGGATTGCTGTATTTGCCATTCCTTCAGTGGGAGGGTCATGACAGATAGACACAGGAAACTTATAGACAGGGGACTTCTTAAGCCTGCTTTCCAGGAGGCCTTGGACAAGTCTGACCAGGCTTCTAAGTCCTTGAAGGGGTCGAAGATGTCGGAGCCCATGTCATCGGCTCCGAGTACATCTTCTAAAGTTCGTTCGCTGGTTCCACAGACTTCGGGGCCGAGCATCGAACGTTTATCTCTCACTGAGCCCCAGGTCTTGGAACCGGTGTCGGAACTACCGCCACCTTCTATTCTTCGGTCGGTGCCATCTTCGGCCCCTTCGACCCGATCTTCCAGACCATTATCCGATACTGATGTGGATCGTGTCGTGCAGAAACTTATGGAGAACACGGCCCTTTCCAAATTGATTGCAGTTTCCTCCCAATTGGTGTCAAAACTAGAAGGCCTTCCCTTATCCCCAACAGGTCCTCCTTCGAGACCCATCCAGTCTTTGGAGCCGGAAGAGGATGAGCCGATGATAGTGGAGCCCTCGGTGCCGAAACCATCCATTGCACGATCGACACCATTTACCTCGACTCCATTGGATCCTATAGGTGAGTCGCGGAGTCAACGATCTCTCCTTGGTTCCGGGACCAAGAGTCGTACTGACCTTTCGGTGCCGACTCTCCCTCTCAGGGCCTCGGCGCAGATTGGCTCGGCTCCGTCCTCGAGGTCGAGACCCATGGGCCCCGTGTCTGGGATTCTTCTATGTTCTTCGGAACCGGGGGAGTCCTCGACCCGACGTTCAGGGGTTTTTGACCTTATGAGGAAGGTTTTGTCTACACAGACAACCACTTCATCGGACGCGTCTTCTCCCTCCCTTAAGGAGCCGCTCTCTGTTTCTGTTCCCATGACACATCCGAAGCATGGAGCACCATTGTCTCAGCCATCCCCAGAGGGTGCCCCCTGTTCTTCGGAGGCCTCACCGGAATCCCCCTCCGATGAGGTTCCGAGGAAAAGATTGTGCAAGAGGAGGCACTTAGATTCCCCACAGGGATCTCTAACTTCTGACACTGACTTGGATGAGTCAGAGGGGTCCCCAAAATCCCCCTCCGAGGATGTCTCATTTGCGGACATCTTGGAGATATTAAAACAGAGGGGTGATTGGCAGTCCCTAGCCCCCACTGAGGACGAGTCGGTGTTGCTGAAGGCTTTTGGTGCTCAACCTTCTACCTCCTGGGTTACTCCACCCTTCGATGAGTTAATGGATTTGATTGCTCAAAGGGCGTGGGAGACACCGGACACAGTGGAACCGGTCCCTCGAAAACCAAGCAAATTTATTACCGCTCCCCAGGACAGGACTTATCTCACCAAAGGAGTCCCGGTTGACGCTATGGTGGTGGCTACAGCCACTATGTCGGAGTCTTCCTCTTCTGTTCATCCTCCTAATAAGGATTCTAGGACTATGGACAGATACGGGAAGCGCGTTTTTAGTTCAGCGACTTTTTCCATGTGTTCGCTAAACTATCTGACACATTTTACACGTCTACAGAAGGATCTCATCAAAGAGCTGGGAGATACCCTCCAGGGTAACACAGATGCTGCTGTTTCAGATAAGATAACAGCACAGCTTAACACCCTTACCTCTGTAGTGAACTCGTCCATGAGGCTCATCTCGTATGCGGCTGAAGGGTCGAGTAGAGCCGCAGCTTCAGCGATTGCTCTACGAAGACAATCCTGGATGCGGCTGTGCTCATTTGCGGAAGCCTTCAAGTCTTCCTTCGCCAACGCCCCCTTTGATGGTGCCACTCTTTTTGGGCCCAAAGTGAAAGAGACATTAACTCGGTGTGAGCAAGAAGGAAAGACCCTGTCTGCTGTCGGAGTACGTTTTTCCGTTCCATCTAGACTGTACCCCAAAGGGCAACGAGGCGGAAAAATGTGGTTCCGTAGAACTCAGGGATCTTTCCAGGCCACACAGAGTGAACCCCCCCCCAGAGGCAGAGGGGGGGTGACATGGAAGACGTCGCCCCGGCGGCAGAGGGGGTCCGCAGAACCAAGGCGACAGGGATCCTATCCCTGGTAAGCCTTTCCAGCACTCCTGAATAGGGGCCTGACTGTCCTGCTCTGGAGGCAGTCGGGGGTCACTTGGCTTTATACCCACAGGCCTGGCTAACTCTTACCTCAGACTCCTGGGTATAAAGCATTGTAATCAGAGGATACAAAATCCCCTTTATGTCAACTCCACCCCAACAAAGAAGGTCTCCAGATGTGCCACCCCGTCTGTGAGGCCCAGCAGCAATAGAAATTTCAAAGCTGTTCAAAAAAAGAGTCATTCATCCAGTCCCGGCGGACCAAAAAGGATCCGGAACTTACTCAAGGTTCTTTTTAGTTCCAAAATAGACAGGGGACTGAAGACCCATTTTGGATCTCAGCAATCTCAATACCTTCGTGAAGAAGGAAAAGTTCCGGATGGTCACGCTTCAATCGATCCTTCCATTTTTGCAGAAGGATGACTGGATGTGCTCGATAGATCTCAAGGACGCGTACTACCACATCAAGATGGCCAGACCGTCCAGAGATCAGCTGCGCTTCCGGCTGGGAGTCAGTCATTTTCAATTTCGAGTCCTGCCCTTTGGGCTCACCTCAGCCCCTAGGGTATTCACCAAATGCATGGCAGTGGTAGCGTCTCACTTGAGATGTCTAGGATTCCGGGTGTTTCCCTATCTGGACGACTGGCTCCTCACCGCCACCACCGAGCGTCGCCTCATACAAGCCAGAGACTATACAGTCAACCTTTGTTCCCACCTAGGGAGTTCCATAAACTTTGAAAAATCTGCCTTACTGCCCTCACAGCATATTTCATTCATCGGAGCAGACCTAGATACGCGCTTAACACTGGTAAAGCTCCCTCAAGTAAGGGCTTCATCCCTCAAGGAACAGGTTCTTCTTCTACTGCAATGCAGGAAAGCCCCGGCCAAATTGGTGTTGAAGGTTTTGGGACTCATGGCAGCGTCCCTGATTGCAGTTCCTATGGGGAGATTGCACATGAGGCTCCTCCAATGGCTGCTGTTCATGCAGTGGTCATTCCAGCAGTTACCCCTAACGCACAAGATTCTGATAACAGATTCTTGCAAGCGGGACCTCTCATGGTGGGTGTCCAGTCAGGATCTCACTATGGGTCGTCCATTTGTTCTACCGAATCCGATGGCCACTATAACCACGGACGCTTCTCTGATAGGGTGGGGGGGACTTTTTCAGGGAAGAACAGTCCAAGGGGAATGGTCCAACATGGAGTACAACCTGCACATAAATGTTCTGGAAATGAGGGCGGTGTTATTGGCGTTGCAACACTTTCAAACCCTCCTACCTCTAGGAACAGTAGCAGTTCAGACAGACAACATGTCTGTAGTCTGGTACATAAACAAACAAGCGGGAACCAGATCTTACCCATTATGCAGAGAGGCCATGAGAATTTGGCAATGGGCAGAGTCCACGGGTCGCTTTCTGATAGCAACACACATCTCGGGGTCATCCAACGTCATTGCGGACAGGTTGAGCAGAGCCATCCTGTTACCTCACGAGTGGTCCCTCAAACTACAGGTGGTGGAAAGAATTTTCCACAAATGGGGCCAGCCTTGCTGCGATCTATTCGCCTCCCCGATGAATACCAAATGCAGAAGCTATTTTGCCCTTCTACCCCCTCCAGGGGATGTCCGCAGGGACGCACTGATACACGATTGGCCCCCGGGTCTCCTATATGCATTTCCACCTACCCCCTTGATTCCCAAATTTCTTCAGAAGGCCATGAACCTGGAAAGGACAATTATACTCATAGCCCCATTCTGGCCTCGACAGATATGGTTCCCCTTTCTTCAAGCCCATCAAACAGAGGAACCATGGATCGTGGACCTAGTACCAGATCTACTGACACATTCGTCCGTAGTTCCTCACCCGTCGCTTCTATCCCTCAAACTAGCAGCTTGGCTGCTCCACTTCCCCGCCTAGCCAGGTCTGATCTACTTTCTCCGGCAGTTCAATGCATTTTGGTTGCCTCTCATAAGGCTTCCACTACAAAACTCTACAAGAGTAAATGGAAACGCTTTGTGTACTGGGCATCTAGCCAACACTTGGACCCCCTGGTTGCTCCTTTACATAAAGTTCTAGAATTTCTATCCATCCTTTTCCACGAAGGAGCCTCTACTTCCACACTAAGAGTACAGTTGGCGGCCATATCCAACTTCCATGTTGGTGAGGACGGTTCTTCTATTATGTCCCACAGGCTTTGTAAGGCTTTTATGAAAGGTTCCTTCCATTTTCGACCGCCCGTCAGAGACCCTTTATTCCCATGGAATTTAAATTTGTTATTGTCACAACTAATGTTGCCAACCTTCGAACCAGCCTCTTCTTGCCTCCTGAAGTTTTTGTCGTGAAAGACTCTTTTTCTTGTAGCGGTTACTTCAGCTCGGAGAGTGTCAGTGCTGCAAGCACTGTCAATTAAACCACCTTACTTAATTTTCCACCCAGATAGAGTTTCCTTACAAACAAACCCGTCTTTCCTTCCTAAGGTATGTTCTGTCATAAATATTAATCAGTCCATTGAACTCCCTACTTTCTTCAAAAACCATACCAGCAAGTTGGAATATATGCTGCACAAGTTAGATGTCCACAGACAGCTAAGATTTTATTTGGACAGGACTAAAGATTACAGAAAAACAGATCAACTTTTTGTTGCATTTGCAGACAATAAAAAGGGCATGGCAGTTACAAAACTTACACTATCTAAATGGCTTACTGATTGTATAGCCTTTGTGTATTCTAAGTCAAATCAGGCCTTGCCCACCAAACCTAAGGGCCATTCTACTAGATCTGTTTCCACTTCCTTGGCTCATGCAGCTCGCCTGCCTTTGGACACGATTTGTGCAGCAGCCACGTGTTCTAAACCACATACTTTCATCGCTCATTATAGGGTTGACAAAACCTCCAAAGACAGGACATCTTTTGGTTTTACTGTGCTCAGGAACGTTCTTCCATGAGTCACTCAGGGTGACGGAGCTAGGGACGCTACCCGTGTGTAAGAACAAACGGCGAGATTGAACACTCTCACATAAAGAAGTTATGTTCTTACCATAACGTTCCATGTGGAGTGTTCATCTCGCCTTTGTTCTTACATTCCCCCCCTTTCCTCCCTCACGTGTTTGGAAGAACGAGTAGGACTAGAGTCTGGTCCACATGTCTTTACCTCTTCCGGGTATATATTACCTCTTACCTCATAGGGTATATTTCGTTACCCTTTAGTTAATTTGTCAGTGAGATGGTGTCTCTGAATTTTTGTGGCAGTATGTAGCCTTAGCACCTCAGGTTTATTGTTAGTCTGGTTTGCTTGCAAACTAGATCTGAGTAATGGCAGGGAGGATTGTGGGATATAGCCTGGTCTCGAGCTTCTCTAAGATGCAGAGCTTTGCTATGCAGCCGACTCGGAGCCGAGGATCGGCTCCGAACCCGTGTGTAAGAACAAAGGCGAGATGAACACTCCACATGGAACGTTATGGTAAGAACATAACTTATTTTTCATACCATGTAAAGAAAACCACACACTCTAAAAATAGTGTTAGTTAAGAAATAAAGTCTTTACTTACAGTTAACTTTCTCCCTCGTCTTCCCCTCCCTACACCACTTTTCCAAACATTAATGACATGAAGTAGGGCATATGCTTTAGAGTTCCCCAGCAAGTCCAACAAATTCTGAAAAAGCCCAATATTTCCAGATTTTCTTCTGTCATATTTCACAAATATAATTATTGCATTGTAAACCTATATAAAGTTACTGGTTTTATTCCTGTTCATCTCCATCTCCCATATCCTGTCTCTGTTTCATTTCCAACATAGTCTTGTTTCTTCAAATCAACTCTTATGCTCCCTTCCTTCTCGCCAACATTTTCTATTGAAACATTGGATAAGGTTTCACAAGTACAGTCTCTCTGTGGTCTTTATTATCAGAAGAGCAAGAAGCAGAATCTCCTTCTGCTGCACAGCTTACTTTTTGTTGGACAAACTTTTGTATTTCCTCCTTAGCATGTACTTCATCCAAAGTTATTTTGTTCTTCTAGGGAAGAATACCTTGAAGACAGCCGGGTACAGCAGTTCGACTCTCACACCTGCATCTTGACATTCCCTGAATAGTGGAATAAATTTGCTTCTTTTCTGCCTGGTGTATAATGAGTAGTCATTCTCCACAAATACTCTGCTGTCTTCCACTTTTAGTACTTTGCCCTTCTGCCACAGTTTTGTCAGAATCAACTCCTTCTGCTGGTAGGATTGCATCTTTGCTATTAAAGGTTTAGGTTGCTTTCTCATAGCCAGGTTTGGAGCATACACACAATGTGCCCTTTCAACTAACAGTGCCTGCTCTGAAATACCAATCCAGTTGCTTATTTGTGCTTTCATAAAAGTAATGCAGTCTGTTACTTCCAGCTTCTCTGGTATAGCTGAAAATATCATGTTTTCTCTAAGTGCTCTGTCCTCTAATTCTATTATTTTTTTGAAACATATCTTCCTGAACAGTCTCATATTCAGCCAGCCTTTTTTTTATTTCAGCCTCTGAGTTTTGCAGCTTTATCACTTCATCTGAATATCTGTTTAAAGCTTTTTCAATTTTTTTCCAACCATTTGTTGTTTGTGTTGATATATTCTGTCAGTGTTTCATTTATTTTAACCAGGTCTGTGTGCAGTTATCTTATATCTTCCTGTAGGTTACTGGAATTATTGTCTGGAGATTGCATTGCTTTTTGCAGAACAGCTGCAGAACTTTCCCCAGTCAAAGTTTTTTCCTCACTTTTTGTAGCTGATTTTTTCCAGGTCTTCTGTATTTCTTTTTTCATGGCATCCAGGCAGTACACTTACTAGTCAGTTACTGAAATGTACCCATAAACACCAGTCTATTTGCCTTCTCTGCTGAGTTTCTGTTTTGAATCGGAGAACTAGAATTAAGCTGTTACTCAGTGTGCAGCCATCTTTGAAGTCCTTGTTATTCCTAGCATTATCCTTTCATGGCTGAGCTTCCCTGTCTCTACTGGCATGAAAACTCTGAAGCCTGTCTTTTTAGTCAACTCGAGCTGACTAATGGTTTGGAGCATGGATGGTGCCCTGAAGCATTGGAAGCTAGACAGCTGTTATATCCTTTGCAGCATATAACCCATATAACTTAGGCTACTGCCGTAGTGATCATTCAAGCATCTATTGTTATGGTAAGTTTACTTACACAATTTTTTTTCTTAATAAGCCCTGCAGTTATTTTTTCCTCTCCACCAATCAAAAGTCAGTATTTTTCTTGGAAAAGTCCACATTTTGATTGCACACTCCAACTATCTAAACAGTAAAAAAATGTCTTTTGCCATGGATATGAACTTTCCCACTGTCTTTGTTACCAGCTTAGTGGATATGGCATCTTGAGGCAATGTAGAAATTGCCTCATGTTTACTGACAACCAATTAATTCTCAAACAAACTGATAGGGTATGTGAGAGATGTACTTACCCAAAGTCTCTGGAGACAAAGCTCTCACATGAAAGTACTCCTAATGTCAATAAGGTTATCAGTAGTACACATGCTACATCCATCACCTACATTTCAAAGCAGACATATAAACCCACATATGCTGAGGCACTTAAATGTAACCTTCCTAAACCCAAATACCTCCTAAATGAAGTATGCATAACAAATAGCCTCAGCTGCCCCAAATGCACTCTTTCAAAACAACACCCACATCAACACATCTCTTGTAACCTCTACTTCTAAGCCCATAAGGCAAGCCATCATGCAATCCAACATTCTGGTCATTGGAGACTGCATTGTGAGACACACTGATATCCCTCTCACCAGGCTGAGTAAGGAGAAAGTCATGGTCATGGTCACTTGCTTATCAAGGGCTAGGGTCTGCCACATTACACAAGCACGCAAGTCTTTGGGCCACAAGTATGACTTAGTTGTAGTCCATGTGGAAGTAAATGACCTGAGACATACTTCCCTAGACTATATGAAGGTAGACATCATGGAGCTCTCCAAATATGTCTCGGGCTGGTATGAGCCTATCGTTGAGCAGCATTTTACTTTCTCCAAGGATGACTGACTTTAATAATTCACTTAGTTTCTGGTGTCATTCTAAGGGCGTGCAATATTTGTCAGCATGGAAGGAAGTGATCAACAAACCAGGCTGCTTTGCAAGGGTTTGTCTGCACCTCTCCCTTTTAGGCTTTTGAATATTGTCTAAAACTTTGTCTTCCCCCATAGTGCCTTATTTAGGCAATGCCAAACTGAAAGTACTTCCAACATAGCAAATCAAAACCAAGAAAATCTAAAGGTATTACTGCTCAATGCTAGGAGTCTAAACAAAAAACTCCACTCCCTAGAAGTTCTCTTTACCCCAGAGAATGCTGATGTCTGTGCAGTCACTGAAACATGGTTTAAAGACATGGAGAGCGCACCAGCAGTGCAAGGTTATAGTGCCTTCCACACATTTAGACCAGCTACTAGACAGACAGGGACTAAAGGTGGAGGTGTCTCTATTTACATCAAAAATAAATATACCTCAAGGCTGGTCAAACAGGACAATGCTGTTGAGCTGCTCCATGTTGAAATTACCATAGGCAGAATTCAATACCAGTTTCTTGCAAGCTATAGGTCCCCATCTATGACCCAGGAAACCCATACAACATTTTTAAAATTATTGGAAACACTCACCATCCAACCCAGTACCATATTCATGAGCAACTTTAATTACCCCACTATTAACTGGGAATTCTATATGACACCAAACGTACAGGCACAGAGATTCCTGGATTTTGTTAATACAAACTCCCTGGACCAGACTATCAGTACACCAACCAGGGGTGCAACCATACTAGATCTGGTCCTCACTAATATGTGAGAGTGCTGCACATCCCCTGCTGTATTGTCTTCCCTGGTAAGGTCAGACCACAAAATGGTCTCCTTTGAAGTAAAAATAAAACCTGGACCACCAGCTAAACCTGGAATATTCAGGAACTACTCTAAGGCTAACTTCCTGCTGTTAAGTGATAACCTGTCAAAATGTCAAGCTCCCATAAACCCTGAGAACAATGCTGCCTATGCAGAATTGTTCACAGAAACCCTGTACAAGAATGTTAATAGCCACATAGAGGCAGCTGTACCCACCGGGAATAAGTACAGAACGAACTCAAGAAACACGCTTCCCTGGTGGAATCACAAAATCTGTATAATAGAAGGAAGAAAATCATGTCAAAATTAAGGAGGTGCTGCACCCAACAGGATAAAAGCACTTTCATCAAACTAAACAAACAACTCAGAGGACAAATAGTCTGCCAAAGCCAAATTTAAGGTAAATTTGGCCTCCCAGGCCAAAGACAACCACAAGTCATTCTTTAGCTGTGTCCACAATCTCAAAGCAATACACAGTTGTATGCAGAGCTCATTGTAAATGGAGCCACTGTACTGAGCCAATTTGGAAATTGATGAAGGATCAGCAATAAAACATGAACAAATGTGAATACAACTCAATAAGGAATATTTTAGAATGCTTAAATTAATACTAAAAACAGCATTGACATCTAGGAATACAGTCCAAGCTATAAACTAGTTTGCTCTTCTTGTCCTAACTTACAGTTTTGGAAAACAAGAAGGATGCTTCATGCTCATCAAATGATTTGTAAAAATCAGTGCATATCAATGATTTATACGCCCTGTTCTGAAGGAGATATGGACCTCCTCAAAATTTGTTACATGTATAGATCTGCAATACATATCTGCTGACCTCACAAGACCCAAACATAGTGAAAGTTTTGTAACATGAGGAGAACAAGTCTAAGATGACTTCCCTGCTTAGTTTAGCAGAAGCATTTTGGCATCAAGCAGGAATGGAAACCAAACCAGAAATCAGGTAGCAACTGAATGTGCCAAAAAACAGAAGAAAGAATATAAGGTGAAATATCAGCTGAGAAGAGAAGAAATGAGGAAAATGCATACATATAGTTGCAAGTATAGGAAACTCTTGGAACAACCTCATGTTGATCAGGATCAAATGCAGTAATGGTTAAGGAGAGGTGAATTTAAACCAAAAGACAAAAGGTTAATATTGGCAGCTCAAGATAATGGACTATGTACACATAGGTTTAGAAAAGCCATTGGACATGTAGGAGAAACAGACAAATATAGGTTTTGTAAAACAGAATTGGAAATGGTTGAACATCTTGTTGGTGGCTGTGATATACTAATGGCAGAAGGACTGTATACTGAAAGGTATAATGATGTAGCAAGACTTTTGCACTGGGGATTGTACAAATATTGTAATATTGAAGTAGCTGAAAAACACTGGAAACATGAGCCACAAAGCATCAGAAAATTATGAAGTCATATCACATAGCATCATTCATTACCAACAGTTCAAAAAATAGATGCAAGAAAAGCAAATACACTAGTCCATGAAAAGAAGACAAAAGTAGCTTTGATTATTAAAATCGCTACACCCAGTGACTACAATATCTTACGTACAGAGAGACACAAAGTCATAAAGTACCATAATTTGAAGGGTGAAATGAGGGCAGTGTGGAAGAAAGATACCCAGACAGTTCCGGTAGTAGTAGGAGCAACAGGTCTTATAAAAAAGAATTTACAGTCTTACTTAGCTATGTTACCGATATATTAACTCCATACAAATTGCAGGGGTCATTACTGGCCATATTGCTGGTGCTACGAAGTGCACTTTTGGCTAACAACAAAGATTGAAACAGTACTAATTTGAACTTTAATTATACCTTGACTTAGGAATGAAGTCAATTCCTATTGTGGTATTAGAAACCCAAAGGACTTGGAGAAATTAAAAAAGCCAAAAGCCAGGAGATACAGCAAACCTACTGATCAATAAATTCAGCCCCAACTTTACCCCTCACTCCCCCTCAACTTTCCCTGAAGAAATACCATCAAATATAACTCCCCCTGCTATCACTAGGAAATAGGTCCTTAATGCTCTCTCTTAGGACAAGAACACTGCATCAGTGGGCCCAGACAGTATCCCATGATGCCTTCTGAACAGCACCAAACATGACCTATCAGGCCCTCTGGAATTGCTATTTAACTGTAGCCTTCAAAAAGGCTTTGTGCCTCATGAATGGAGAACAGCAACAGTCATTCCTCTTCACAAAGGTGGGCCATCTACAGACCCTGGAAGCTACAGACCCATAAGTCTCACTAGTCTTGTATGTAAAGCCATGGAAAGAAGTATCATGGAAATGATCAATAGTGATATAGTAAACCTCCAGACACTAGACCCAACCAAGTTTGGTTTCATCAAGGGCAGGTCATGCCTACTCAACCTGGTGGACTTCTTTGAGAAGGTCACCAAAGAAATGGATGAGGGCAAAATGGTTCAGACTGCCTACCTTGACCTGGCCAAGGCATTTGACACAATATGCCACTTGGGCATTGTTGACAAACTCAAGAAGTTAGGTACAGACCCTTATGCCACCCATGGATAACCAACTGGGTCATGGACAAGACCCAGAAAGTTAGAATTGTGAAGTCCACCTCTACAAAGAGGCCTGTCAGAAGTGGAGTCCCCAAGGAATCGGTCCTTGGACCTCTCCTTTTTGACATTTACTTCTCTGAAGTCAAGGCCAATGTCACTGGTCTCTGACTGACTAAATTTGCAGATGATTGCAAATTTGGAGCTGTCATTATATCCCAAACTGACACAAATGTTCAACAGGAAGGGCTGACAAAGACAAGTGGTGTCAGAGCCATGGACTAAAAATAAATGCCAAGAAGTACATAATATTATCTTTTGGGAAGCCATCTATCCCTGGTAACTAGTGTATTGACAACACACCCTTTAGAGTTGACCCAGTAGTCAGGGACTTAGGGACACACATAGATAGTAATCTTCCCTTTGACCATCACATGTCTACAGTAGTGAGTAAATCATTCTATGTTGTGCAACTTTTAAACAAAGGTATGGCATCTAAATTCAAGGAAGTCATTGTTCCACTATATTCAGCATTCATCAGACCTATCATTGAATACAGTGTCCCCTTTGGTATGTACCTAACCGGGCATGTCCAGTAATTGGAACATCTACAGGAGTTCCTCACTAAAAGAATACAGGGCATAAGTAAAATGTCCTATGCAGACCACCTCAAGGCCCTATCTCTGTATTCTGTCTCCTACAAGCTTTTGAGTGGAGATCTATGGCTGGCATACAAGACATTGTCAGACCTCACTCTGATGGACCTCCTGCGTGTCCACAAAACAAACAGTAACAGAATTACACATTCTAAAGGCTTAAACCCTGCCTGTGATATAAATAGGATCTGCTGGAGAGACAGGTATGTATCCCAGAGACTACCCCATCTCTGGAACAGGCTCCCCATTCATGTAAAGCATAGTTCCCACCTTACCCAATTCAAGTGCACCTTGGACAATTGGATGGGGAACAGGAAGTTCATCCCTGTTTTTGCTCCTATGTCTCTAATGGACGCAGGCAACCTGTAAATGGTTCATCTCCCAGGCCCCTGCTTGTAAATGGTTTATTGCCCAAGCATCTGCTTACACTTATCAAGTGCATCAGAACTTTTCAGAGATTTGGGATGCATGGCTAGGCTTAAAAAAGCCCTTGTGGTCATTAGCCTAGTAAACACCTGTGAATCTATGTGCTGATGTTAGTTAGGATGTCATACTCTAGATACATAAACATTCACAGTTCAAAACTTCATCATGAAGTATGTTTATGAAAAGTGTCCAAGATTGTTATGTAGATGACCCTTATCAGCATTGCCTTTTCTGTTATGGGGGCTTGATATATGTGACTCAGTGGTGTAAATATCAGCACTGAGTCAGTGATGTAAATGTCAGCAGTTCAACCCTGCCACAAGCGTTTGGCTTAACTTGGCACCAGAAAGATAATGGCAGATAAAATTTCTTCTCAAAGGGAATAGTGGAAGGATCGTATGTGCAGCCAGAATACTGTGACAAGGGCTGAAGCTAGAAAGGTAGGCCAGATCTTAGCCCTGCAGCAGGCAAGTCATGTGTTCATGTCTCTTGATACATGAGAGACTGAGCCAGCAGAAATCCTCCTTCTCATTTTTTAGTAAGTAACCTGGAGGAGGTTCATCTCCAAATCGTACTATGAGGGCTATATTTTTATCAAGACTACAGATGATCATGTGGACATAAATCCAATTGATCCGATCTTGAATTGTGAGCCATCAAGTTTCCTGTCCACAGTTAAGGGATACTTGGGAATAGGATGTCCCCCCCTGGCCAACAGGTTTGCTGATCTTGTGAGGAAGGCCATCAAACTGTCCTGCTCCAGGGTTTATGACATAAGACCTAGAGATCAGACAGATTTCAAAGGTCTGGTGAGAGCTTGAGTTGCGAGTACAAGACTACACCCTTTGTATAATATGAATGATGCCAGCACTGGGCTATGCACAGGCCTCTATCCCCCATGTGGCATCTTTGTCCAGGATCATGAGTGAACTTGCACATGGGTCTATATTACGTGATCGAATGATTAGGTGATCGAACATCTAATCACCGACCACATAATATCGAAAGCAAAAAAAACAGCGAACGGCCAATTTAACGCAGGGAAAGATTTCCCTTGGCCGTTCTCAGGATTTTGCCATTTCCTCCATTGTGGAGTGATGTCGGAGTTAGTATATTTAGTTAGGGGGGGTGGGGAGGCACAGCCCCCCCACATTGGGTGTGTGTGTGGGCAAGCCCCCCCCCCCCTTAGTTTGGCTGTAAAGTTAATTTTTTTTTGTGGCCTACGGTAACGATGTTCATCGTGTTACACTGCTGCAGTCATCACACTTGGGTTATCCTGCCATCAGGCGGTCCCGCATTCGGCCAGAGTTCCAAAGTCTGGTCCGGCGTCGGTTACTGTCACCTCCTCCCTGACGTCAGTGTGACAGGGGTATAAAAGATGCAGCCGACGCCATTTTCTTCAGTCTTTCTTGCTGCGCTGTGCCCGAAGCAGAAGCAGTTCGCAAGTGCCGGTCGGCCGACTCCTGAGATTTTCTTTCTGAATCCAGAACCGAAGTCTTCTAAAAAAGCTAAGTACCCCGTTGGGGAAACTTTTTCTTGCCTCAGACCGATGTCAGTAAAAGTTAATAACTGTATTTCTTGTGGGAAGCAAATACCTCATAAGGATTTCCACTCCTATTGTATTCCATGCATAGGCCCTAACCACGATGTCACTGGTTGTCGGTTTTGTGCTAGGTTTAACAAGCACACTATTAAACGTCGGTTTGATTTTGCCCAACATTATTTTGGTAGAAAATTCAATTATACCATGCCGTCGGAAATTCAGACGACCGCAATGCATAAAAAGCGCAAGGACAAGGACAGGCATCCGAGGCCCAAAATGGACGATGAGCCCTCTTTTAGGCCGGTCGCCTGTTCTCCGGTTTTCAGTGTGGCGCCTACGTAGCCCCTGACAACCGCTTCCACAGAACCACAGACCACCTCATGGAGCCACGTGGGGCTGGCTTGGCCTTCAGATGCACTAGGCCTTCAGTTTACCGATCCTAAACCTGCTGAGGAAACCAAAGTAGCTGAGCATTCCACAGCTACAGAGAGTGTTTTCAATTTTCAGACCAACCCAGTTAACTATTACACCCTCTGTGAAATCTAAGCCCCCCTTAAAAGCAAAGAAACAGACACAACTTTCTCCAGGACAGGCTTCCATGACTAAGAAACAGATACTAAAAATGGCAGAGGACCTGATCACTCTGATCAGGGGGTCCCATCCCCCTCCTGATAAAAGGCCCAGGCAGGATGCAGACTATGAATCTTCTGATCAGGTGTCCCTCTCCTCTGACTCTTCCTCGGACCTAGGATATTCTTTACCCCATTGTGAGGATTCTGATGCTGAGGAATCAATTCCATCAGCCTTTCCGCCTGAGGATTTCTCCTTTGGGGAGACCCTACATACCATGAGAGAGCATTTCCATTGGGAAGGCTAGGATTATTCAGAATCCAAGAAAAGACTCAGAGACTTCCTTTTATTGCCCAACACAGACCCCTTGCTATTCCAACAGTTTTAGATATTGTGGATGATGTGTACATTGAATCCAGTTTGAACCCGGACTCCTTACCCCCAGCCCTAGTTAAACCTGATAGATATTACAGAGTCCCTGACTCTCACACATTTCTGTACAAAAGCCATGTTGCTGACCCTGAAACTATTTCTCAGGGACCCAAAGGGATTAAGGCCGCATCAGCAAAAAACCCAGTCCCCTCCGACAGAGATTCCAGAGCATTAGACAGATGGGGAAAAAAGGTATATACGTCTGCAAATTTAGCAATGAGAGCCTTGAATTGCCAGTTTCACATGGTAAAATATCAGCAATTTTTGATGTCTCAGATGAAACAAAAGATACTACCAGATTCAGATCCTCCTAACTTAAAAGAAATGCAGGATTTATTGCATGCAGCTGAACAAGTGCGAAAACATACTTTGCAATGTGGGTTTGATTCCTTAGAGACCTCCTGTAGAGCAGCAGTTACAGGTTCTGTCATTAGAAGGCATGCTTGGTTAAAAGAACATACGTTACCAGATCATGTTAAGGTCAAATTATTGGATGCACCTTTGCAGCGGGATGTGCTGTTTGGAGTTAAGGCAGAGGAGGTATTAAAGAAGATGGAGGATAAAGCAAAATCTATGCAAACGGTGAAAGATTTATTACAGGTTCAGCCTCCTCGTTTTAGCAGAAATTGGCCAACAAAGAATTGGTCCTTTCCAGTCACAGATAGACCTCAAAGGGGCAGATACAGACGTCCAAGAGGTAGAGGTCAGACACAAGGCCCTTACAGGCCTCGACAGTGGGGCACACCAGGCCAGAAAGAAGGGAAAGACAGGCCTCAACCTTATAAAAACAGCCTCAATGACTTTCTACTACAGCTGCTAAACAGCTCTCTCCTGGCAGCCCCCTTAGGAGGAAAACTGGCACTTTTTTATCACAACTGGCATTGCATCACCAAAGACAAGTGGGTTCCTAACATCGTATCTCAAGGTTACAGGTTCCATTTCCACACCTTGCCAAGGTTAAAAGGAATGCCAAATCTGCCACCAAATCAAGGGGCAGAGGCTCAAAAACGAATAACAGCACTCATGGACATGAGAGCTATTCAAAAGGTACCACCACAAGAACAACAACAAGGATTTTACTCAAGACTTTTTCTGGTTCTCAGAAAGGACAAAGCCTGGAGACCCATTCTGGACCTTTCTACACTAAACACTTACCTGGATGTTCCGAAATTCAAAATGTTGACACTACAGCAGCTTCTTCCCATGCTGGGTAAGAAAGCTTGGCTCGTGACTTTGGACCTCAAAGAGGCATACCTGCATGTCCCTATCAGACAAAACTGCAGAAGATACCTCAGATTTCTAGCAGGTTCAATGCACTATCAATTCTCTGCACTGCCCTTTGGCTTATCTACTGCGCCCAGGGTCTTCACAAAGTGCCTGGCACCAGTAATTGCATTTTGCAGGCAAAAAGGAATTCAAATTTATCCATACCTGGACGACTGCCTGATTCAAGCAGAGAGCAAGGACATTCTACTAAAGCATCTGGTGTATGTAAAACAGTTATTAAGTTGCCTGGGGTACACAGTAAACAAAAAGAAATCAAAACTAGTGCCCTCACAACAGATAATATTCCTGGGTGCCAGCTTGAACACAACGGTCCAGATGGCTTATCTCATGCCAGACAAGCAAAAACAAATGACTCAATATTTTCAACAAAGACCCAACTCCCTGCAAGAAAAATTCTGCAGGCCTTGGGCTACATGGCATCTTGCATACTACTAATTCCATATGCCAGACTGCATATGAGGAAACTACAATGGTACCTAAAGAGCGTATGGTCTCAACACTGTCAAAGTTTGGAAACAGTTATACCACTAATTCCTTGCCTACAACAGGAGTTTTGATGGTGGGCACAAGCTTGTCACCTCAACAAGGGACAGCCTTTCACTCAACCCACAGCCAGGCAGACACTGACAACAGATGCATCAGATTACGCCTGGGGAGCACACATGGCAGGAAAATGTATCCAGGGCGAGTGGCCCACAGAGTAAAGACATCTCCACATCAATCAAAAAGAGATGCTAGCTGTACAAAATGCTATTATAGCTTTCAAGGACCTACTGCATCCAGGACAATTACTACTAAAGACAGACAACACCACAGTTATGTGGTACATAAACAAGCAATGGGGCACGCACTCCTATCCCCTCTGCAGACAAGCCATGACCTTGTGGAATACAGCTGTAAACTACCAAGTTCACCTGCAAGCACAATTCCTGCCAGGAGAGAAAAACACACTGGCAGACGACCTAAGCAGAAACATTATGGACCCACACGAATGGGAACTGAACCCACAAATATTCAGAATGATAACACAAAAATGGTGGCACTCGGACATAGATCTGTTTACTTCCCCAAAGAACTGCCAATTACAGAAATTCTGCACAAGGAGCTACCATCCACAAGCATGGATAGGGATGCCCTCTCATTCAGCTGGAAAAAACTACAAGTATACGCTTTCCCTCCTTTACCTCTCCTTCCAAAGGTACTCATAAAAGCCAGGCAGGAAGAGCCAGAAATGATCCTCATTGCACCAGACTGGCCACGCCAGCACTGGCACCCAATCTTAAAGAACTTAGCACAAGAACCACCCTGGATTTTGCCTCAAATCCCACAGCTACTGACACAGCACAACAATCAGATACTTCACAGCCAGCTAAAGACCTTAAATCTAGCTGCATGGAAAATTCCTTAGCCAAGCAAGCAATGCCTCTCTCCAAAGCTGTTATGGATGTCATTCTGGAGGCCAGAAGGCCTAGCACCAGGAAAGCATACTCGGATAAATGGAAGAGATTCTGTGCCTGGAACCAAGCGCACAACCTTGACCCTCTTGTCCCAAACATTCCCCAGATACTGCAATACTTAACTGAGATGCTGGACAAGGGCCTCTCTTTTTCATCCATCAAAATCCACGCCTAAGCTATACAACACGGATCCACCAATTTTTTCTAATCCTTTGCTCAAACAATACCTCAGAGGGGGCTAAAAACATAAGACCGCCCCATAGAGCACCCACACCAACTTGGGACCTCAACTTTGTTTTGGAAAAATTAACTTTACCTCCTTTTGAGCCAGCTAACACAGCAGAATTAAAATACATCTCTTGGAAAACTGCTCTGCTACTGGCAATAACATCAGCACGAAGAGTTTCAGAATTACAGGCACTAATGGCAGTGGAACCTTTCCTCATCTTCCACCAGGGCAGGGTGTCTTTACGAACTAACCCTACGATGTTAAGTTGTCTATCTCGCCTTCATTCTTGCTGGATGGGTTCGGAGCCGAACCTCGGCTCCGACTCGGGCATTCTAAAAGCTCGAGAGCTAGTTCCACCGGCTCGAGGCTCCCCTATATCCCACAATACTAGGCGGTAACTCCTCAGATCTCGTTTGCCGCTACAGCGATCGAGGTGCTTTTCAACCGGCTCGTCAGGTTAGTTTTAAAAAACTAGTTGTATCTTAGATAGACCCCCTTTTAAGTTAGCTTTTCTTCATAAATGTATACGTTACGTAGTTCCCTCCATTCCTAGTCCATTTTTTTCCCTTTTTTTCCTAAACTCACTAAAGTTATTCCCTTGGGCTTTAGGCCCAGTCCCTCCCTTCCTAGTAGTTGGAGTGACTGTGTTTTGTAGGGATTTAATTTAATTTAATTTAAATTTAATTTAAATTTCTAATAAGTGTAATCGGTGTGTGTGTGTGTGTGTGTGTGTGTGATTGTGTGGTTACACTTTTTCTTCTTTAGACATGTCTAAAGATTCAAAGGTCTCAGGCTTTAAGAAGTGTGACTCATGCTGTCAGAAGATGTCTCTGACAGACGGTCACACTTCTTGTGTATACTGCCTGGGACCTTTGCACCTGCAGGACTCATGTGCTGTTTGCCATGGCTTCAGCCCTAGAGTCCTGCAGGAGCGTAAAAATAAGCTCATTCTAAGGGGCTTATTGAAGCCTGAGGGTCCCCCGACTCAGTCTTCGGGGAAACCCTCGAAGCCTACCAGACCATCGGCTCCGGTATCTGAGTCGTCTTCTGGGGCTTCGAAGGCTGTTCGAACATCGGCTCTGGCTGGAGCCGATGATTCTCGAACTCATGTCCCTGCTATTTCCTCGGCTCCAGCCAGAGCCGAGGCAGACACCGGTGAGTCGGCTCCGATCAGATTGTCGGAACCGACCTCCAGAAAAAGGTCCCGGTCACCATCTATCGGCTCCGTTCATTCGGCTCCAGCATCTCCATTGCTGTCTGAACGGAGCCATAGATCTCACTCCTCTAGGTCGTCGAGACTTTCAGATCATGACCTTCAGAGGGTAGTGAGTCGACTTCGTAAGTCCGAGGCACTGGCCCAGATGCTTCAAAGCCCGACTCAACAGTCGATGGCTAATCCCATCACTCAGAATATTCCTCCTCCGACTCCTTTGAGTTCGGAGCCGGGGCGGCTCGGACCCGAGACTGTGGCTGCGTCGGAACCGATACCGTTGTCTTCGGTACCGTCGTCTGCTCCGATTTCTTCCTTGGAGGAATCTCGGCGCCGGATTTCCCTCGTCGGCTCCAAGGGGGCGAGTGGCATTGGACCCTTGTCCGACCCCGCTCTCCCTATCGGTGCTTCGGCGCTGGTGAGTTCGGCTCTGACATCAGCCTCAGAGCCATCACTGTCGGTGCCGGGGGAGGTTTTCAGCTTTTCGGAGCGGAGACCTCTGGCTCTGCCTGACAGGGGTGCCTTCGAGGTCATGAGGAGCGTGTTAGAACCTGGTTCAACCCCACAGTCGGCTCCATCTGCCCCTCCCTCCACGGTGCCTCCGGTGATTTCTACTCACTCTCTCATCCCGGATCGCAGAGAGCCAGCTCCTCAAGTATCCCCAGTGGGGATCTCCTCCTCTTCCGAGGCCTCTCCTGACCCGGTAGGAGAGCCTCCTAGAAAGAGGCAGTGCAAGAGGAAGCACATCGACTCCCCTGAGTCTGTCACCTCTGACACCGATTTAGAAGATTCTGAAGGTTCCCCTCGTTCCCCCTCTGAAGATGTCTCTTTTGCAGACATCCTCGAGATCTTAAAACAGAGGGGGAATTGGCCAGCCCTCAACCCTTTAGAGGATGAATCGGTGTATCTTGAGGCATTTGGCTCTCGCCCTTCCACCTCCTGGGTGTCCCCTCCTTTTGACCCCCTTATGCAGGTGGTGGCAAAGAAGGCCTGGACGGCTCCTGACTCTGTGGACCCCAACCCCAGGAGACCTTCAAAGTTTATCACTGCCCCCAAGGACAAAGAATTCTTGACCAAAGGCGTCTCTGTGGATGCTATGGTGGTGGCTGCAGCCACCAAGAAGGAGCTAGCTGATCCTTCAGTGCCTGTCCATCCTCCTAACAAGGAGTCTAGGACTATGGACAGGTACGGGAAGCGGATGTTCTCGTCAGCGACCTTTTCTATGCGCTCGCTGAACTACCTGTGTCATTTCACTCGTCTCCAGAGAGATTTGATCAAGGAAGCGAGTGAAATGTTAAAGGATCCAACAGCTGCGGGTTTTCAGGATAGGATGAACTCTCAGCTGGCTACCATCAACTCAATAGTTAACTCCTCCATGCGCCTCCTTTCGTATGCGGTGGATGGAGCGAGTAGAGCGGCAGGTACAGGTGTGGCCTTACATCGGCACGCCTGGATGCGGCTATGTAATTTTGCGGACCCTTTCAAGGCATCCTTCACTAACTCCCCGTTTGATGGATCATCCCTCTTTGGTCCTCAATTGAAGGAAACCCTGACTAGGTGCGAGACTGAAGGCAAGACTCTCTCTGCCGTGGGAGTCTGTTTTTCTACTCCTTCTAGGCCTTACCCCAAAGGCCAGAAGGGGGGAAAGATGTGGTTCTGCAAACAATCTCAAGGAGCTTTGCCTGACGCACAGAGTCGGTTCCCCTCTAGAGGCAGAGGGGGGAACAATAATGGTAGACGCCACCCTAGAGGCAGAGGGGGCCCGCAGAATCAGGGCAGTCGAGAAACCTTCTCCGACAAGCCCTTTCAGCATCCCTGAGGTGTTGCCTGACTGTCCACCTTCGGAGGCAGTCGGGGGAAGATTATCTCTGTACCCAGAAGCCTGGCAATCCCTAACTCAAGACAAGTGGGTACAGTCTATCATTTCCGAAGGCTATACAATCCATTCTTTCGCATTCCAAAGCAATCAAAAAAATCCCTTCCAGACGTTCCACCCAGTCAAAGGGAGCAAGCAGCGCTAGAAATATCAGAGCTGCTTGCAAAAAGAGCCATTCAACCAGTTCCAGCCGACCAACAAGGGTCCGGAATCTACTCCAAATTCTTTTTGGTTCCAAAGAAAACAGGGGACTGGAGACCAATTTTGGATCTCAGCAACGTGAACAAGTCTGTCAAGAAAACAAAATTTCGGATGGTCACGCTGCAGTCCATTCTACCCCTTTTGGGGCGGGACAACTGGATGTGCTCTATAGATCTCCAGGATGCGTACTACCACATCAAAATGAGCCGACGCTCCAGGAGATTCCTCCGCTTCAGGCTGGGAACCAGTCATTTCCAATTCAGGGCCCTGCCCTTTGGACTCACTACAGCCCCCCGAGTGTTTACCAAATGCATGGCAGTGGTCGCCTCTCATCTGAGACGTCAAGGATTCCAAGTGTTTCCGTATTTAGACGACTGGCTCCTTACAGCCCCCACCAAGCATCTTCTGCTTCTTGCCAGAGACTATACCTTTCACACATGTCAAGCACTAGGCATTTCAATAAATTACGAAAAGTCTGTCTTGTCGCCTTGTCATGTTATTACCTTCATAGGCGCAAATCTAGACACAGTCAGCATGTCAGCCAGACTCACAGAGCAGAGAATAGCAGACATACACAGACAAGTCTCTCTTGTCTTGCAAAGCAACAAAATCAAAGTCAGACTGGCCCTGAAGGTCTTAGGGATAATGGCGGCTGCTATCCCTCTTCTTCCTTTAGCCAGATTCCACATGAGAATCTTACAATGGATGCTCTTCACACAATGGTCGTACCAACAACTTCCAATGTCCCATTCCATTGCGATAACACAGTCATGCAGGAATCATCTTTCTTGGTGGATCACATCCCCCCAGCTCTTCCTAGGAAGACCCTTTGTTCCTCCCCCTCCGGTTGCTACACTGACAACGGACGCCTCCCTGATCGGGTGGGGGGGGCATTACCAGGGCAGGACGGTCCAGGGCATATGGCAACCTTTCGAACGCCACTTGCACATAAATGTCCAAGAGATGAGAGCAGTGCTTCTAGCGTTGCAAGCCATACAAGACTCTCTTCCCAAAGGAACTATAGCAATTCAGACAGACAATATGTCTGTAGTGTGGTACATCAACAAACAAGGCGGAACCAGATCCTACCCCCTATGTCGAGAGGCACTCAGACTGTGGCAATGGGCGATTTCTTCTCAGCGGTTTCTGTTAGCAACGCACATTCCCGGGAAGTCCAATGTGATTGCGGACAAATTGAGCAGAGCTATTCTCATGCCTCACGAGTGGTCTCTGAAGAATTCAGTGTTGGACAAAGTCTTTCGAAAGTGGGGCCGACCTTACTGCGACCTTTTCACTACTCCCCAAAACAGCAAGTGCGACGATTATTTCACCCTCTTTCCCCAACCAGGCCATCCCAGTAGAGATGCTCTAGTCCACGATTGGCCCCGGGGACTTCTGTATGCTTTTCCTCCCTTTCCACTGATATCTCAACTAATACAGAAAGCCATCGCTCAGAAAGCTTCCATGATCCTCATTGCCCCTTACTGGCCTCGACAGGTTTGGTTCCCATTTCTTCACCGTTATCTGTTGGAGCAACCCTGGCATCTGGACCCAGTTCCAGACCTCTTAACCCATCAGTCGGGTCAGTTGCACCGCTCCCTCCCTTCTCTGAACCTCACAGCATGGTTTCTCCAATTCCAACTCTAGCCAGGCTTCCTCTAATATCTCACTCAGTTCGAGATATTTTAATAGCCTCTCATAAATCTTCCACTCGGAAGATTTATCATAGTAAGTGGAAACGTTTTTCCTTTTGGGTGCATTCATAGGATATAGATTCTTTCACTGCTTCCATGCAATCAGTTCTAGATTTTCTAGCCGAACCTTTCCACTCAGGTTCGTCTCCTTCTACCATCAAGGTTCAATTGGCAGCTATATCTAACTTTCATGTTGGAGTCTCAGAGTCCTCCATTATGTCTCACAAACTCTGCAAAGCCTTTTTAAAGGGAGTTTTTCTCCTCAAACCACCTATCAGGGATCCTCCTCCTCTATGGGATCTCAACTTGGTTCTGACGTCCTTGATTCTTCCCCCCTTTGAACCTGCGGCTTCATGCTCAATGAAATTGCTATCTTGGAAAACACTCTTTTTGGTAGCTATTACTTTATGCAGAAGAGTCTCTGAAATTCATGCTCTGTGTAGTCGATCCTCTTATCTTTTGTTTCATAAGGATAGGGTGTCCTTACGTACCAACCCGTCCTTTTTGCCTAAGGTAGTTTCACCGGCAAATTTGAATCAAACCATTGATCTTCCTGTGTTCTTTCCTAACTATTCGAACAGATCGGAACAAAAATTACATTGGTTAGACGTTCATCGCCAACTTAGGTACTATTTAGACAGGACCAAACAATTTAGGAAGTCTGATCAACTGTTTGTTTCCTATGCAGAAGGCAGAATGGGCCTTCCAGTTTCTAAGGTATCTCTTTCTAGATGGCTTACTTCATTGATTACCTTTGTGTATGAGATCAGACATCAACAGTTGCCAACCAAACCCAGGGCTCATTCAAGTAGAGCTTTAGCTACATCTATAGATTTCCAAGACAGACTGCCTATTGATTCGATTTGCGCTGCAGCTACTTGGGCTTCTCCCCATACCTTCATTTCTCATTATAAGTTGGACTTAGCCTATAGAGACCGAGCCAACTTTGGTTCCACTGTACTCAAGAGTCTGTTCCAATAGGCCACCCGGGACAAGGTGCTAGGGACGCGGTCCCATCCAGCAAGAATGAAGGCGAGATAGACAACTTAACATTTAGAAGTTATGTACCTACCATAACGTTCCATGTTAGTTGTCTTCTTCTCGCCTTCTTTCTTGCGTCCCACCCTCCTTCCCCCTAGCCTGGACAGACCTAGAGGAGTTTGTTTTGTGACCTTTATCCTTTCTACCACCTCTATATATGTATATATATATATTTCCTCAGTCAGGTTTAGGGCACCTTTTAGTCAGCCTATAGAGGTGGGTTATCCCTTTTCTTCCATATTATGGAATTTTCCTAGCTGGGCCTAGCTTACCAAACGAGATCTGAGGAGTTACCGCCTAGCATTGTGGGATATAGGGGAGCCTCGAGCCGGTGGAACTAGCTCTCGAGCTTTTAGAATGGCCGAGTCGGAGCCGAGGTTCGGCTCCGAACCCATCCAGCAAGAAAGAAGGTGAGAAGAAGACAACTAACATGGAACGTTATGGTAGGTACATAACTTCTAATTCATGCCAAAGGTGGTATCAAGTGTGGCTCTAAACCAAACTATTCACTTGCCAACTTTTTATCCAAAACCACAGAACAAAGGGGAGAGACTACTACATTCTTTCGACATTCACAGACAGTTACGCTTCTACTTGGACAAAACCAAAGCTTTCAGAAAAACTGAGCAATTATTGGTAGCATTTGCTGCAGGAGCACAGGGAAAAGCCATTTCAAAGCAGACTATTTCAAAATGGATAGGACACTGTAAACATTTCTGCTATACCCACCATGGGAAACCTGTACCTAGCAGCATTAGATCTCACTCCACCAGGGCAACAGCCACTTCAACTGCCTACCTCAGAGGAGTACCTACCAAGGATATTTTGGAAGCAGCAACATGGAGTTCTGTGCATACCTTCACCAAACATTACCATTTGCCTTTATACACCAAATCCAGAGCTGGCTTCGCCACTGCTGTACTGCAGGGCCTTATAGCCACCCCTAATGCCTTATAGATCCAGCCTCCCTAACTCAGCTTTGGGACTCCACCCAAGTGTGATGACTGCAGCAGTGTAACACGATGAAAATAGTACAGATTTGTACCTACCATAAATGTAGATGTTCGAGTGTAAACACTGCTGCAGTCCAGGTTACCCGCCCTCCTTCCCCTCTTACTTTCTGGTACTTACCTAGGACATCTACCCTTTATTACCTATGGGGAGTATTTGCTGGTAACTTAAAATGGTTGTTTGGTATGCTTTTGTATTTTTTATTAGCAATTTGAATTGCCTACCTATTTGGGGGCACCTGACATCTGGGGCAAGAAAAACTGAAGAAAATGGTGTCGGCTGCATCTTTTATACCCCTGTCGCACTGACATCAGGGAGGAGGTGACAGCAACCGACGCCGGACCAAGACTTTGGAACTCTGGCCGACTGCGGGACCGCCTGACGGCAGGATAACCCAAGTATGATGACTGCAGCAGTGTTTACACTCGAACATCTACATTTATGGTAGGTACAAAACTGTACTTTTCCTGGCAGCATTTGCTATTTTTCAGTTCGATATTACGTGGTTGATGTTTAGGTGTTTGACCATCTAATCATTCGATTACGTAATATAAACCACTTGCACGTACAACAACGGGGGGGAATGGGACTCCTTCCATGTCAAGATTGTAAGAGGAATATGAATAGCTGGAAGCTATTGCCTCTGAAGTTAAAAAAGACAGTGAATTCCTATCTTCCAGTTCTCCCATCATAAATAGCCCTTAGTTTGCGAGGCTATTGAAGTCCATTGTAGACTTGTCTTGCTCCCCCACAAAGAAATGCCTAAATATGTACCATTAAACAGAGATGGTATTCTCCTGGGCTGAAAACACCTCCGGTCTGATCCTGTAGCCCCAACTAAGTGAATTTCATTTTCAGTTCCATGCCTGAGTTGTAGCAAGTCCCACACCAAACATTCTAATGCTAATTCCTTTGTGTGTTCATATATTCAAAAGGCCACACAAGTTTGATCCCCTGCCACCATACAAAGCATCCAAAGATTTGGGCAGGTGTAGTAAAATTATACTCATCTTGCCACGTTAGAGATGAAGGACCTCAACTACTCACTTTACCTATTCAAATTCCAATCGTCTTTAATGGACCAACCCTTGGAAAAGTTTACAGATCTCTCTGCGACTGAACTTCAAGAGAAAGTGGGTCAGACTATGTCTACCATGACCAAATTCAGCTTCCATATTGATGTTTGTAATTCTAATTGTGCTGTTAACTGCAGCTTGGGCCACTGTCCTTCCTCATGGAGGAACTCAAAAACAACTCTTTAAATGCCCAGATCTGATGTTGCCCTTTTCATTCTTCCTCAAGATATGGGTTCGGATCCGATCCTTGGATCCAACTCTGCTGCATATTCCAGACTTTGGATCCAGCTCTCAAGCTCCTTCCTCTACCCACAATGCCTCACTCCATCCCCATTACAAACAGATCCAGGTTCCAAGCTCTCGAGCGCTAGTTTAATATTTTCGTTAGTTACAAAATTTTGTTTTGTGATAATCTCCTTTTTTATATTTATATACATAGTTAGTTTCCTCCCTCTCAGTTTCTGTCAGTGGCATTAGGACTTTTTCTTGCTTCCTAGTACTGTTACTGTACAGTAACTCATTACCATTGTTGGTATTTTTTGTTTACACTTGTTTATCATAGTTAGTAGTTAAGCTTTTCTTTCTCCTTTCTACCTTGGGCATTAGATCCTGAATTTGGATGCCCACAGGGAGTGCATGTACTGCCTTGGGGATGGACATTTGGACACCGCATGCAAGATCTGCTCTAGGTTTAACCTGAGAGCTTTAGCTGACAGATGAAACTAATTGATTCTAAGGGGTCTTCTTCCTTCTACTTCTTCTTCTTTTTCTGGGGCTCTACCCCCTCCAAGCACAGCAAGTGTGCTCCTCTGGAGCAAAGGAAGTACCCCCCCCCCACCAAAGTCCCCCAAGTCTTCCTCAGAGCCTCTAGGGAAGACTAGAAAAATATTCAATCCCGCTCTGTTGGATCCTGAGATTTGACAATTGGATCCGAACCCTTCTGCTCCTAAGGCTTCAACTTCAGTGATCACAATAAGTCCTATAGTGACACCCTCAGATCCTACATCATTGGATCTGAGGCAAGGTACCTCTTATAGGAGTACTACTACTCAGTTTGCCGTTAAACCAATTTCACGTACCCTGCCTTCAAGATTGCTTCAAACTCCTAAGAAACATTCAAGGTCTCCATCCACTTCTTCCACTAGGTCCTCCAGGAGCTTGTCAGAAGCAGATGTGGATAGGATGATGCAAATATTTCTCTGAGCTCAGATCCAGATGGGGGTCTTACCAGCTCTGTTCTCTGGATCCATGAGCATGCCTACCACTTCCAAAGCTATTTTCTGTCCTTCTCTGAGCCATCCAGTGGTTTTAGAGCCCTAGGATCCAAGATCCCCAGGAGGTCCAATGTTGGATCTGAGGAAAGTTTCTTCCTCTACCACGGCGACATCCTTGACTAGTTTTGCTCCGATTCTGTCAGATCAGAATGGGTCTCTTAGCCGAGTTTTTGGATCTGAGGGGATAGGCTTGGCTCTGATTTTTTCAGATTCATCCCTTCCTCTGTGAGCCTCAGCCCTGGACAGTTTGGATCTCATTGATCCCCTGAGGAGCAGATCCTAGGGAAGTCTGGACCTGCCTTCTGCAGGAGTTTCAGCTCTGAGGAGGCTGGTCGGAGTCTCTCTGGGTCTGTCAGCTTTCGAGGTGGTGGAAAGGGCTTCTTCTGTCCACAGAGAACTGTCCTGTCCTTTTGTGGATCCTATTTCCTTTCTTCCATTGGTTCTGAGCTCTGAGTCGCTCAGACCTATTCCATAGGAACAACCAGAACCAATAAGTGTCCAACCACTTCCATTAGAGGAACATCCCCTCTCTTCTGACACCTCGCCTGAACATCCCACAGAGGAGGTACATCAGAAGAAGATGTGCAAAAGGAGACACATTGACTCTCTAATGGAGTTTGTCATGCAGGATACCGATTTTGATGAAGGAAAGGGGTTCACCAGATCACCACCAGATGATATCTCCTTTGGAGATATTTTAGAGATCCCAAAATAGAAAAGTGGCTGGTCTTCCCAAAACTCCTCACCAGAAGAATTAGTATTTTTAGAAGCTTTTGATTCTGGCTTGTCTACGTCTTGGGTTTCTGTAGCTTCGTCTAAACTATGTAAAGATTTCATGACAGGAATTTTCCTCCTAAGGCCTCCAATAAAGGATCCCTCACCACCTTGTGATCTGACAGTTGTGCTACAAGATCTAATGCAGAAACCTTTTGAGCCTTCAGCTACATCCTGTTTGAATTTACTAACATGGAAAACAGTTTTCTTAGTAGCTATTACGTCTGCAAAGAGAATATCTGAACTTTAGGCTGTTCCCTTAAAAACTCCTTGCATAATTTGTCATAAGGATAGGGTTTCGTTACGAACTAACCCTTCCTTTTTACCTGAAGTGGCTTCGGAAAATAACATTAACCAATCCATTCACTTACCAGTTCTCTTTCCAAATTTTTCAAATAAAGGAGAGTACATGCTGCATCTCCTTGATGTGCACAGACAACTATGTTTTATATTCATAGGACAAAGCAAATCAGAAAGTCAGACCAACTTTTTGTTTCCTTTTCTCCAAAAAGGCTGGGTTATCCAGTTTCAAAAGTTACTTTAGCAAAATGGACAACAGACTGTATTTCATGGATTTATTCTCAGAAAGACATGACATTATCTAAACCTCCCAAAGCTCATTCAGCAAGATCCATAGCCTCATCATCTGCTTTTTGGTCAAGAACATCTAGTAATGATAGTTGTGCTCAGCTACATGGTCCATTGCTAATACTTTTGTTACTCATTACAAATTGGATATTATTTCCAGAAACAGAACCGCCTTTGGTTCTGCAGTACTCTGGAATATCCTTCTATGAAGGCCACCCAAGGTCAGCATAGCTGGGGACTCTGTCCCATACGTTGAGGAAGAATGAAAATGACAACATCAGATTTAAAAGTTACATTCTTACCATAACTAGGCATCTGTGTGGTCCATTTTCATTCTTCCTCAACTCCCCTCCCATCCACCCCCATCCAAAATTTTGGAGAGACCTATTAGACTGCATTAGAACCTGCCTTTTTCTATCAAACTATTCATGTCTCTATCCTGCTAAAGGGGTATGGCAACAAACTCGATCTGAGGCTATGGAGATGGTGTGAGGCATTATGGGTAGATGGAGGAGCTCGAGAGCTCAAGCTGAAGCCTGGAATATGCGGCCAAGTCAGATTCTAGGATCGGATCTGAACCCATACGTAGATGAAGAATGAAAATGGACAGCACAGATGCTTAGTTATGGTAAGAACATAACTTTTAATTTAAGGGATAAAAGGTCTTTAGCTATGCCTTTCAAGCATCGGTCATTGACGTCTTAAGGAGGTAAAAGTCTGTTACCACTGAAGAGGACATTTATTATCCCCTTGTATCTCCTGCATCTTCTCCTTTTATCTCTTCAGAACCCAACCAGCCAGCCCCAAAAGAGGAAGAAGCTTCACGTTTTTTTACCCTTCCAGTTTGGCCATGTTTCCCAAGAGGATGACTCTGCCAGCCTAGTTGCTTCAGTCTTGAGTAGTGTCATGTGACATCCTTTGGAAAGAGCAGATGTTCTTCGTGTTTCACTGTTGCAGTCATAACTGTAGGGTGATCCTGCCGGCAGGCAGCCTGAGGTCGGCCAGAATCACAAAGTCTGGGTCTGGCGTCGGCTGCACAAGCTAGTACCCTGACGTCAGTACACTCTGGTACATAGCCCTCAGCCGACGCCATCTTCTCCAGTCTTTCTTGCCGTGCGGTGGAAAGCAGCTCGCAAGTCGTTGGTTGGCGATTTTCGATCTACGCATTTGATTGCTGTCGGTCCGAAGTTCTTACTTCTCTTCTCAAAGCTAAGTACCCCGTTGGGGAATCTTTTTCTTGTTCCTCCGATGTCAGAAAAAGTTAATAATTGTATAGCGTGTGGAAAACAGCGTGTGGAAAACAGATACCTCATAAAGATTTCCACTCTTACTGTCTACCTTGCTTAGGCCCTGACCACGACGTTTCTTGTTGTCGGTTCTGTGCCAGATTCAATTCTCGCACTATTAAGCATCGGTACGACTGGGCTTTAAATTACTTTGGCAGACGCTTCAATTATAGAATGTCATCGGATTCTACCGGAATTCAAAAGAAGCACAAAGACAAGGACAGGCCTCCGAGGTCCAAACAGGATTCGTCGCAGCTGGAGCCAGCGTCCGGTTTGGCTGTCGTCAGTGATACGCTTTTGCAGCCCCTGTCGTCCGCCACTTCTGAACCGATGGCCGATACGGACTCCAATGGGGAGCCATCAAGGCCTATTGTTTTATCTGCTGCAGGACCTTCGGACGTCGCTCCCTCAGATGGGTCCAGAACCGCTGTGCAGGTTCCGGCTTCTGAGGGGGTATTCAGGCCTACTCACATCACCATTTCAAAGACAAAGGCAAAGTCCAAGACTCCAGTTAAACCTAAAGTTTCTGCTCCAGCTACTTCTGAAGCTACTCCCAAGACACAGAAGCAATTGCTAAGGATGGCTGAAGATTTGCTTACAATGATTAGGGGTTCTCACCCCCCTCCAGAGAAAAGGCCTCGACAGGATGTTCCTTTGGATTCCTCTGACCAGGCTTCTGTATCTTCTGTTTCATCCTCTGATCAGGAATATTCCTTTCCTCCTTATGAGGATTCGGATGCAGAGGATTCCCTGCCCTCTGCTTCTCCGCTTGAGGATTTCTCCTTTGGGGAGACCTTACATGAGATGAGGGAACATTTTCATTGGGAAGGTCAGGATTATTCTGCTTCCAAGAAGAGGCTTAGGGAATTCCTTCTTCTTCCTCAACACAGGCCTTTAGCTATTCCTCCTGTTCTTGATATTGTGGATGATGCCTTTTCTGAGGCTAATTTGAATCCTGATTCCATGCCCCCTGCTCCTTCTAAGCCTGATAGATTTTACAGGGTCCCTGATTCTCATTTATTCTTATTCAAGAACCCTTCTGCGGATCCTGAAACTATTTCTCAGGGTTCTAAGGCTGCTAAGGTTGCTTCTTCCAAAAATCCTATTCCCTCCGAGAAGGATTCTCGTGCCTTAGACAGGTGGGGTAAAAAGGTATATACTTCTGCTACCCTTGCTATTAGGGCTTTAAATTGCCAGTTTCATATGTTTAAGTATCAACAATTTCTTTGTCTGTTTTGAACCTTTCTGGCATGTGCAGAGGATAAGGAATTGCAGGATGTATTGCATGCAACTGAACAAGTGAACAAGCATAGTTTGCATTGTGGTTTTGATGCTTTGGAAGCTTCTTGCAGGGCCGCAGCCTCTGGTACTGTTATTAGGAGACATGCCTGGCTTCGTGAACAAAGTTTGCCGGAACAGGTTAAGGCTAAACTTTTAGATGCCCCTGTTCAGCATGATGTTTTATTTGGATCCAAGGCTGAAGAGGTTATTAAAAAGATGGAAGAAAAGGCAAAATCTATGCAGACTGTGAAAGATTTCTTACAAGTTCAGCCTCCTAGATTTTCCAGGAATTGGCCCTCCTTGGTCCTTTCCCACGTCTGACAGGCCTCAAAGGGGAAGATATAGACGCTCCAGAGGTCGTGGTCAAGCTCAGGCCTCTTACAGATCCAGACAATGGACTGCTTCTTCACCTAGAAGGGGAGAAGACAGATCCCAATCTCAAAGGAAGCAGACTCAATGACTCTCTCGGTTGGGCTTCAGGACCCCCTTGCCTGGATGCCCCTCTCGGAGGAAAGCTTTCTCTTTTTTACAGAAATTGGACTCATATTACCCAGGACAAATGGGTATTGGACGTGATTTTAAGAGGCTACAAATTCCATTTTCATACTCTGCCAAGGGTTGTCGGTTGGCCAGATCTGCCAAAACATCAATGGGCAGAGGCTTTAAATCAAGTGGATGCTCTACTGGCCATGAAAGCCATAGAGCCTGTTCCTCTCTCAGAAATGGGAAAAGGCTTTTACTCAAGACTATTTCTGGTTCCAAGAAAACAAAACTCATGGAGACCTATTCTGGACCTTTCAGTGTTAAACACTTTTTTGGAAATTCCAAAATTCAAAATGCTTACTCTACAACAACTGCTTCCAGTACTCTCCCAGGACGCTTGGATGGTGACATTGGACCTAAAGGAGGCCTACTTACACATTCCCATCAGGCAGGAACGCAGGAAATTCCTCAGGTTCAAAGCAGGCTCGAGGCACTTTCAATTCTCTGTACTGCCCTTTGGTTTATCTACTGCGCCCAGGGTTTTTACCAAGTGCCTGGCCCCAGTGGTGGCTTATTGCAGACTTCAGGGGATTCAGATTTATCCCTATTTGGACGACTGCCTTATCCAGGCAGACAGCAAGGACCTTTTACTTCAACATCTGGATTTTGTTCAACGTCTCTTCCTCCTCCTGGGATTTTCAGTGAATATAAAAAAGTCCCAATTGGTTCCTTCTCAACAAATGATATTTTTGGGAGCCCTCCTAAATACAACCTCACAAAGGGCTTTCCTTACACCAGAAAAACAAATACAGCTGGCTTCAATTTTCAAAACCTTGGCAACCTTAACTCAGCTCACTGCAAGGAAATTCCTGCAGGCACTGGGCTATATGGCTTCATGCATTCTGTTAATTCCAAATGCAAGGCTTCATATGAGAAAGCTTCAATGGTACCTGAAAAGTGTATGGTCACAGCATTACCAAGATCTGGACACTTTGATTCCTCTGATCCCCTGCCTCCAGAAGGAGTTCCTTTGGTGGTCCAGGGTGTGCGCTTTAAACGAAGGGAAGCCTTTTCGCCTACCTCAGCCTTCTCAAATCATAACCACGGACGCCTCGGATTATGCTTGGGGAGCACATTTTCTAAACAATTGCCAGCAGGGGACCTGGACAAAGAATCACCTTCACTGGCACATCAATCTGAAGGAAATGTTGGCAGTTCAAAATGCTCTTCTAGCCTTCAAGACCCTTTTGCAACCAGGGCCTCTTCTAATTCGTACAGACAACACCACAGTCATGTGGTACATAAACAAGCAGGGGGGCTCTCATTCATACCCCCTTTGCAGACTAGCTATGGCTTTATGGGACACAGCTCTAAGTCTGAATCTGCATCTTCAGGCTCAATTCATTCCAGGAAAGCAGAATCTCTTAGCAGACAGCCTAAGCAGAAACATTTTGGATCCTCACGAATGGATGCTAGACACCAACTTATTCAACAGGATAACTGCAGTTTGGGGGTGTCCCCAGATAGATCTGTTTGCATCCCATCTCAATCATCAGCTGCCTCTCTTTTGCACCAGGTCCTTCCACAAAACAGCTTGGAAAGTGGATGCCCTGTCATTCAGTTGGAGGAACCTTTCGGGATACGCCTTCCCTCCTCTTCCTCTTCTTCCCCGGATATTACTGAAGATAAAACAGGACAAGCCCAAGTTCATCTTGTTTGCTCCAAATTGGCCTTGACAGTTTTGGTATCCAACCTTACATCATCTGTGCTTGGAACCTCCTTGGATCCTTCCTCTGTACCCTTCTCTTCTGTCCCAGCATCAGGGTCAGATGCTACACCCTCATCTCAAGACCCTTTGCCTGGCAGCTTGGCTCTTCAAGGAACTTTGATTTCTTCTAAGCTCCCCAAAAAAGTTTTGGATGTTCTTTTAGAAGCCAGACGGCCTAGCACTAGGAAATCCTATGCCTCTAAATGGAAAAGGTTTTGTATTTGGATGCAGGACCGTGGCTCTAACCCTTTTGTGCCTGATCTCTCGTCTATTTTGCTTTACCTTTCAGACCTTTTGTCTAAGGGCCTTTCCTTTTCTTCCATTAAGATTCATACCTCTGCTATATCTGCTCATTTTAATACTGACCCTCCTGTTTTTTCTCATCCATTGGTGAGACAATTCTTGAGAGGAGCCAAGAATTTGAGGCCTCCTAGGACCCCTCCTGTCCCTGCCTGGGATCTTAACTATGTTTTGGAAAATCTCACTTTGCCTCCTTTTGAGCCTGCTGCGGCTTCTGATATTAAATGTTTATCCTGGAAGACAGTTCTTTTGTTAGCATTGACTTCTGCCAGAAGGGTTTCAGAGTTGCAAGCTCTTATGGCTGTGGAGCCATACCTTATTTTCCATCTTGACAGAGTATCCTTGAGGACTAATCCTACTTTCATGCCTAAGGTGATTTCGAAAGTTGCTTTAAATCAGACTATTCACCTTCCTATCTTCTTTTCTAATCCTCAAAATAAAGGGGAAAGGATTTTGCATTCATTGGACGTACACAGACAGTTACGATTTTACTTGGACAAGACTAAAGAGTTCAGAAAATCTAACCAATTGTCTGTTTCTTTTGCCTCCAGTTCTCTTGGAAAGGCTATTTCCAAACAAACTATTTCCAAATGGATTGCCTATGGAATAAGATTTTGTTACACTCATCATGGGATACAGTTTCCAGGTACTGTGAGAAGTCATTCTACTAGAGCTGCTGCCACTTCTACTGCTTTTCTCAGAGGAGTCCCTACCAAGGATATCTTGGAAGCTGCCACTTGGAGTTCTGTGCATACCTTTTCCAAGCACTACAATCTCCCTTTGTACTCTAAGACCAGGGCAGGTTTTGCCTCTGCTGTTTTGCAGGGCCTTCTTGCTGCCCCTTCTTCTATCTAAGCCTCCTCCCTTACTTCACTGCTTTGGTATTCCACCCTACAGTTATGACTGCAACAGTGAAACACGAAGAACATAGTACAGTTGTGTACACCTACCATAAATGTAGATGTTCGAGTGTCTTCACTGTTGCAGTCGGTGTTTCCCTCCCTCTTATCCCCTCTTTTTTACTTTATGGTGTTTGTGTTTCCTTGTGGGACTCATTTTTTGTTTATTGGGGATTTCTGACATCTGGGGCAAGAAAGGCTGGAGAAGATGGCGTCGGCTGAGGGCTATGTACCAGAGCGTACTGACGTCAGGGTACTAGCTTGTGCAGCCGACGCCGGACCCAGACTTTGTGATTCTGGCCGACCTCGGGCTGCCTGCCGGCAGGATCACCCTACAGTTATGACTGCAACAGTGAAGACACTCGAACATCTACATTTATGGTAGGTGTACACAACTGTACTTTTTGAGTTATCTATTCTTAGAGCACCATCTCCAAGGACTGCTAATTGCTGGAAATGGGACATGTCAGGCCACATCTTAAACGTTTAGGTCCCACAGAAGATGCTGTACGAATAAATCATCCTGCCTCAACAGAACATTTGGTATATACCAGACTGTTATAAGTGAAAAGAGCCAGATTGACTGTCCTTATCTGTAACAGGGAGTTATTTTATTTTTGACCTTTTCTAGTTCCAAAGGGGACAGTTATTTTGCATCCAGCTTTGGATCTCAAAGATTGTAGTCAGCACCTCTGATAAATCCAGCTTTGGAAGGCAGCGCTGCCTGCTGCTGCAGGGCTCTTGGATTATATCACTGAACATGATGGGTGCCTTTGACATGTCATTGTGTGGGGTTTACAGAGGTTGTTTCTCTGTTTGCTTTGGGTAGATATCATTTCCAATACAGTGTTGCTATTTGGGCTTCTTCAGTGCTCAGAGTACTTGCCAAGTTGTTGACCATGGTGGCCAAAGCCTTGCAGGAGAAGGGCAGCCATGTTTTCCTGCACGTGGATAGCTGGTACTCTTGGTAGCCCTAAATTGAAACTCTGTAAGAGTCCCCTGCTTGGCACTTGTATGGATTCAGTCCCTGGGATTGATTAAAACTGGGAGGAAATCCTCTCTGATGGCATTGTGTAGAATTATTTGCACAACTGGAAAGCTGGGCACTCTTTAGAATCAGTCTTTACCACCTTTAAAGAGAATCCAGGATGTTATGGATTTGGCAACTTGACAAAGACTGGATGCAGTACTAGCTTCAGTTCCAGGCTGTACTGCATTTTCTGAGCTTTGATTAACAATTTATTTTGATACGTTACATATTTAATGGGGAAGTAGTTGGAGGAAATCAAGGAAAATATCATTGTGAATATCTTACCACAAGTGAGTACAGTAGAAATTAATGTATTGGTTAGAAAGCTGACATACATTTCTATCATCAGGTATGCAGATGGCATCATAAAGACTGCAGTAGCCATCTAAACGATTACAGTGGAGTGAGAAACAGTGGGTGTGAAGTTGTTCTATCTCGCCGTTCATTCTTACTGATCAGTTCGGAGCCGATCCTTGGCTCCGACTCGGCCAACTGCAAAAGCTCGAGGTCTTCAACCAGCTCAAGGCCAACTCCCTATCCCATGATGCACCATGGTCTTCCCTCAGATCTCGTTTGCCGCTGCAACTTGATCGGATGTTCACCAGCTCTGGCCAGTGAATAACTTTCTTTAATTCTATTTTTCTTCTGCTAAATAAGTGCTTATAATAGTTTAGCCTGTTAGTTATTTAGGTGGTTAGTTTAAAGCATAGATATTAACAGTTAGTTACTTCTACAGTTAAATTAGTAGATATTAGTGGCCGTGTTATTAGGCCTTTCTTCTCCCTATCTCTAGCATTTATATTGTGTGTGTGTGTATCTGTTAAATTAGAGCCCTTCTGTTTTACAGGGCATATAGTTTTAACTTTAGCTTAAATTTATACTGATAGTTACATTTTCTTATATCCTTTTTCTTTTACAAGGCTTTAGTAGTTGCTTCAGTGTTGATATTTAGTGATATGCAGTTAGAGTCCTTTTATTTACAGGGCAATAGTTGCTTGTGAAGTATTAGTTTTAGTATTTTTGTACTTCTGAATTTACTTGTTGTCCTTTTTCAACAGTTATATATTTTTTGAGTGTATTTGTCTCTAATACTGTCTCATCAGGAAAAGGAAAAATCCAAGTCTGGATTCAAAAATTACCCAAGATGTGGGCAAAAGATGCCTGTCATCGATGCACATACTGAATGTGTCTATTGTTTGGGTGAAGTACACCTGCAGGAAAGCTGTGCTATATGCCACATTTTTAGCTCCAGAGTGTTGCATGAAAGGAAAAGAAAACTCATGGATAAGGGTGTTTTAAAATCCTCCCTCCAAGAGTCACTGGATAAGTCTGACCAGCTCTCCAAGAAGCCTACAGATCCAATGAAGAGTCCACCGATTACAAAATCAGCATCCAGTAAAGCTTTGACATCAGCTCCACAGCCTACAGAACCGACTGTTGTTGTGGTTAGGAGCTGGTCCCCGACCTTGGAGCTGGTATCTCCTACATTAAAATCTCCCATTTTACAGTCGGTGGCTTCATCACATTCTTCACAGGCCTCAAGTAGACTGTCTGATTTGGATGTGGACCGCGTGGTAAAGAAGCTTTTACAGATACCGGAGCTGGCAAAAAATATCAGCACCGACCCCGGGGGCTTTGGATCCGACTTTAATTCCCCCAACATCTTCTGTTGTTCCTCCTCCAATCTGCATGGAAGTTTTGGAGCCGGAGAGCATGGAACTGATAATCGTGGAACCTTCAGGACCGACACCTTCTCTAGCTTATCAGCCCTGACTGCCCTGATGTCTTTGGTGCTGACTGAAGGATCTCAGAGCCGACACTCATCGGTTGGGTCCATGGAGGATAGTCGGAGGTGCCGACTTTACCTCTTGGGGCTTCAGCTCGAGTGAGTTTGGCCCCAACCTCTGGCTTGGAGCCCTCCGTACCGGCGCAGACAGTTTCCATCGAATCCTCGGATCCGGGGGATTCCTCTCGTCGGGACCAAGGGGCCTTCGAGGCTATGAGGCGGGCTTGGTCCACATCGACGACCACTCCATCAGTCCTGGCAGCTCCTGAAAGCACCGGTGTCTACCTCTACATCACATGCTCCATTAAAGTGTAGAGATCCTGAGCCTCAGGAAGCCCCATTGGGTGAGCCATGTTCTTCCGAGACCTCTCCAGAAGCTCCCACTGAAGAGGTGCCTAGGAAGAGACTTTGCAAGAGGAAGCATCTGGACTCCCCGCAGGAGTCCGTCACTTTGGATACTGATTTGGATGAGTCAGAAGGGTCCCCACGGTCCCCCTCAGAGGATATTTCCTTTGCAGAGATCTTAGAAATTCTTAAAACACAGGGGTGGCTGGAAATCCCTTAACCCTACTGATGATGATTCAGTCCTCCTGAAGGCTTTTGGGTCTCAACCCTTCACCTCTTGGGTGTCTCCACCCTTCAGTGCTCGGTTGAATTACTCACTCGAAGGGCATGGGAGTCCCTAGACACCATGGAGCCTGTACCCAGGAGGCCTAATAAATTTATAACTTGCCCCCAAGATAGAGCTTATCTCACTAAAGGAGTACCTGGAGATGCTATGGTGGTGGGGGCGGCCACCAAGAAGGAATTATCAGAGATTTCTTCATCTGTTCATCCCCCTAATAGAGAGTCCAGGATCATGGACAGGTACGGGAAGCATATGTTTAGTTTAGTGGCCTTTGTCCTTCATTCGCTGAACTATCTCACACATTTCACTAGATTAGAAAGGGATCTCCTGAAGGAGCTGGGAGACAGCTTGCAGGGTTTAGTAGTTACGGAGGTTTTGGACAAGGTAACTTCCCAGCTCTCCACTCTTAATTCGACTGTGAACTCGTCCATATGCAGCTGATGGTACGAGCAGAGCAGCGGGTACAGGAATTGCTCTCAGGAGGCATTCCTCGATGCACTTATGTTCCTTTGTGGAACCCTTTAAATCTTCTTTCATTAATATCCTCTTTGACGGTTCGTCCCTTTTCGGACCAAAGGTAAAGTAAACACTTACTGGGAGTGAAAAAGAGAGAAAGACCCTGTCTGCCATCAGAGTATGTTTTTCTACCCTGAATAGACCTTACCTCAAAGGGAGGGTGGAGTGGAAAGATATGGCTCTGTAAATCTCAAGGATTTTCCAGGACACTCATGGTGAAACCCCCTCTAGAGGCAGAGGATGGGATAATAATGGAAGACGTCACCCACACGGCAGAGGGGGGTCCACTGAACCAGGGCGACAGAGATCAGTTCCTTGGCAAGCCCTTATCAGTGCTCCTGAAAGGAGGCCCAACTGTTCATCTCTGGAGGCAGTCGGGTGACGCCTTTCTTTGTACCTGGATGCCTGGCTAAAAATAACAAAAGACAGCTGAGTACAAACCATAATATCCAGAGGATACTCAATTCCCTTTGCCACTCCTCCCCCTCTAGTGAATAAAATCCCAGGGATTCCACCCAGTCACAGGGAACAAGCAGCCTTAGAGGTCCAAAGGTTGCTGGGGAAAAGAGTCATTCAGCCAGTCCCAGCAAACCAGAGAGGATCCGGAACTTACTCAAGGTTTTTAGTTCCAAATAAAACAGGGAACTGCAGACCTATTCTGGACCTCAGCAGACTAAACAAGTCAGTAAAAAAGACGAAGTTCCAGATGGTCACAGTTCAGGCAATACTCCCCTTTCTGGGAAATGACAATTGGATGTGCTCTGTTGATCTTCAGGATGCATACTACCACATAAGGATGGACAGGCCATCCAGGGATCATCTATGCTTCCAGCTGGGAGCCAGCCATTATCATTTTCTCGCTCTGCCCTTTGGTCTCACTACAGCCCTCAGAGTGTTCACCAAATGTATGGCAGTAGTCACAGCTCACCTGAGACATTTCAGATTCCAGGTGTTTTCATATCTAGATGACTGGCTCCTCACTGCCACCACCAAGCATCAACTCATTCAGGTGAGGGACACAACCTTAAATCTCTGCAATCAGTTGGGGTTTACCATCAACTCAGAAAAATCTGGCTTATCGCCATCGCAACAGATGTTTTTTTATAGGAGCAGAACTAAACACAGTTACAATGATGTTAAGTCTACCTCCAAAAAGAGTTTGCCTCCTACGAAAACAAATATTAGACTTGCTTCCAAGGACAAAAGCCCCAGTCTCAATAGTACTCAAATTGCTAGGATCAATGGCAGCAGCGATCATAGCCATTCCCCTCACTCGAATGCAAATGCGAGTTCTGCAATGGCTCCTATTCTCTCAATGGTCCTTTCAGGAACTCCCAATGTCACACCAAATCGTCATAACGAATACGTGCAAGAAGGACCTTCAGTGGTGGCTAACATGTCAACAGGTAACTCGGGGCCGTCCATTCATTCTACCCAATCCCATAGCCACAGTGACCACAGATACTTCCGTGATAGGGTGGAGGGGGCATTATCAGGGAAGAACAGCCCAAGGCACGTGGAAGAAACATGAGACTCATCTGCATATAAATGTTCTAGAGATGAGAGCGGTACCTCTAGAGTTGCAGTCCTTTCAAGACTCTCTACCTACAGAAACAATTGCAGTTCAGACAGACAACATGTCAGTGAGTGGTCTGGTACATAAACAAACAAGGAGGAACCAAATCTTATCCCCTGTGTCGAGAGGCCCTGAGAGTATAGCAGTGGGCAAATTCCACCCAGCGCTTTCTGATAGCAATGCACATCCCCGGGAGGTCCAATGTCATAACAGACAAGCTAAGCAGGGCAATTCTTTTGCCTCACTAGTGGGCCCTAAAGAAACAAGTAGCGGAACGGATATTCCGCAGGTGGGGCCAGCCTTGCTACGATCTCTTTGCAACCCCAACAAACACGAAATGCAGCAGCTACTTTGCCCTGATCTCCCCACTGGGAGATGCCCCAAGGGATGCACTAGTGCACAGTTGGCCCCTGGGTCTCCTTTATGCCTCCCCCCCTACCCTCTGATACCCGAAGTATTACAGAAAGCAAAGTCTCTGGGAAGGACCATAATCTTAATAGTCCTTTACTGGCCACTGCAAATTTGGTTTCCCTTCCTTCAGCCTCATCTTTTGGAAGAACCCAGGATCCTGGACCCAGTTTCGGATCTACTGACCCATTCATCAGGAGCTCTTCATCCTTCTCTTCATTCCCTCAAACTGACAGCTTGGCTGCTCCAATTCCAACAATAGCCAGGATTTGCAACCTCTCAGCAGAGGCCTATCATATTATAACATACTCTCTAAATCATCTGCCAGAAAATTATATCTTAGCAAATGGAAGAGATTTTCTCTGTGGGCATCTCAGAATGATGTTGATCCCTACCTAGCTCCAATCTCATCTATACTGGAATTTCTGACTAAACTTTTCAATTAAAAGGAGCTGCTGCAGCTACCATTAGAGTTCAATTAGTAGCAATCTCAAACTTTTCATCTTGGCTTACAAGGTTCTAATGTCATGTCACATCGACTCTGTAAAGCCTTTCTTAAGGGTACCATTCATTTGAGACCACCAGCCAGAACTCCAGCCATGCCATGGAATCTAAATTGTGTTCTCTCCCAAATTATATTACCTCCTTTCAAACCAGCCTCATCCTGTCGTTTGAAATTTCTCTCATGGAAGACTATATTTGTGATAGCTATTACTTCTGCTCGGAGGATTTTTGAGTTACAGGCCTTGACCATCAAACCTCCCATATCTGATTTTCCATAATGACAGAGTTTCACTCAGAACTAATCCATCCTTCTTACCAAAAGTTTGTTCAGAGACAAATCTTAACCAATCTATTGAATTGCCTGTTTTCTTTTCTAAATACACAAATAGGATAGAACACATGCTGCACAAACTTGATGTTCATAGACAACTCCGATTTTATTTAGATAGAACGAAACAATTCAGAACAACGTATCAGCTCTGTTTCTTTTTCAGAGTCAAAAAAAGGTGCCCCAGTGACAAAAGTCACATTGTCAATATGGCTATCAGATTGCATTTCCTTCATTTATAGTTCAGAGAATGCTCCCTTTCAACAAAAAAATAAAGGCCCACTTTACTAGAGCTGTTTCAACCTCATTAGCCTTTTCTGCAAGGTTACCATTAGATGCTATTTGTGCAGCAACCTGGTCAAGACCTTGTACCTTTGTCACTCATTACAAAGTTGACAAGGCCTCCAGGGACAGGACCTCCTTTGGTTCCACAGTTCTGAGGAACATTCTCCCGTGAGCCACCCGAGAAAGATGGTGTTTGGGACGCTACCCATCAGTAAGAATGAAGGGCGAGATAGAACAACTTCCCATAAAGAAGTTATGTACTCACCATAACGTTCCATGTGAGTTGTTCATCTCAACTTCATTCTTACGTCCCACCCTCCAACCCCTATCCAGTCTACTTGAGGTCCATCACTTTTGGTATATGGTGCATTGTCTCTTATCCAGTTCTCAGAGTGGCATATTAATGGTAGTAGGTAGTCAGTTGGCAGCAAACAAGATCTGAGGGAAGACAAGGGTGCATCATGGGATAGGGAGTTGGCCTTGAGCTGGTTGAAGACCTCGAGCTTTTGCAGTTGGCTGAGTTGGAGCCGAAGATCGACTCCAAACCCATCAGTAAGAATGAAGGCGAGATGAACAACTCACATGAAACGCTATGGTGAGTACATAACTTCTTTTTTTTTTTTGATGGTATATATTTATTATCACATAAAATATTTTTTATAGTGTACTTTTAACTTTACAGATGTTCATAGCTCTCACTCAGTGCAAAGAATCTCAGCAAGGGCAAAAATATTGTGGGGACAAAGGCCCCAAAATAGGGACAGGTTTTAAAAGTTGTTCTTATAAACTTAAAAGTCGATAGAATAACAGGTTTTGCATTAGCATGCATTTTCTGTAGGATATGAACTCTGAAACTCAAATGTCTGCCATTATTTAGTGACTTCAGTCCTAAAAGATTTATCACTAAACCACAGTATGTTAAGTTGTCAATCTCGCCTTCATTCTTGCTGGATGGGTTCGGAGCCGATCCTCGGCTCCGACTCGGCACTTGCTTTAGCTTGAGAACTCCTTTTACCAGCTCGAGGCAACCCTATATCCCATGATGCAAGGCGGAACTACCTCAGATCTCGTTTGCCGCTTAGCGAAAGAGGTCTCCTTTGCCAGCTGAGGTAAGTAATTTTTTGTCAAAAAAAAGCTTAGTTAGGGATTTATTTCCCCCTTGTTTCCACTTTCATAGTGTGTAGTGTGTTTACAGCCCACCCTATTCCCTTATAGTTCAAAACTTTTAAATTCCTTTGGTAATTGTATAAAAGTGTAGTTAGGCCTAGACCCCATTGGTTAATCCCTACCTGTGTGTCTGTGTGTTAGGGGATTAACTGTGTGTGTTTGTTGGGGTGTGTGTGTACTTCTTCCTTAGAAATATGTCAAAGGAAGGCAAGGTCTCAGGCTTCAAGAAGTGTGACTCGTGCTGTCAGAAAATGTCTCTGACAGACGGTCACACTTCTTGTGTTTACTGCCTGGGGCCTTTGCACCTGCAGGACTCCTGTGCTTTGTGTCACTCTTTTAGCCAGAGAGTCCTGCAGGAATGGAGGAATAAGTTGATCCTCCGTGGCTTACTTAAGCCAGAAGGTTCTCCCTCTAAAACAGGGTCTGGTAAACCTTCTAAGCCACCGAAGGTTCAGGCTACAGTATCCAAGCCTCCTCCTCCGGTGGCTCTGGCTCCGTCGGAGCCGAGATCGGCTCCGGCTGGAACCGATCTATCTGCTTCCAAAGTAGTGGGTTCGGCACCGATTGGTTCCGACACCCGGTCTACTGTGGCCTTGTCGCCCCGGGCTGGAGCCGACACCTTATCCAGCATCGGAGCCGAGAAACCTTCGGCTCCATCTGGAATTCAGGGGACTTCGGCTCCAATGACTTCGTCCCGAAAGAGATCTCGGTCCCCTTCATTGCAGAGTATCCACTCGGGTCTCCTCTTTTGTCGGAGCGGAGCCATCGGAGCCGATCTTCGAGATCTTCCAGGCTGTCTGACCACGACTTGCTCTCAGGCCCAGGGATCCATCGCCCCAGGTTTCCCCATTGGGAATTTCCTCCTCTTCTGAAGTTTCTCCTGATCCGGCAGGTGAACCCCCTCGGAAGAGGACGTGTAAGAGGAAACACACAGACTCCCCCGAGTCTACTACATCTGATACCGACTTAGATGAGTCGGAGGGTTCCCCACGATCCCCCTCTGAGGATGTCTCCTTTTCAGACATCCTTGAGCTCCTCAAACAGAGGGGGAATTGGCCATCCATTGATCCCTCCGAGGATGAGTCGGTATACCTGGAGGTTTTTGGATCCCGACCCTCCACCTCCTGGGTGTCTCCGCCTTTCGACCCACTTATGCAGGTAGTGGCTCGGAAGGCATGGGCGGCTCCAGATTCTGTGGAACCTGTCCCCAGGAGACCATCCAAGTTTATTACGGCCCCTACAGACAAACAGTTTCTTTCCAAGGGCGTCTCTGTGGATGCTATGGTGGTGGCGGCCACTAAGAAGGAACTGGCGGATCCTTCAGTACCTGTCCATCCTCCTAACAAGGATTCTAGGACCATGGACAGGTATGGAAAGCGGATGTTTTCTTCAGCGACCTTTGCTATGCGTTCGCTGAACTACCTTTGTCACTTCACCAGGCTTCAAAGAGATATTCTCAAGGAACTAGGTGAAGTGGTCCAGGACCCTTCTGCTGCTGGGGCTCAAGAAAAGATTGCCTCACAGCTAGCAATCCTGAATTCCTTATCCAACTCCTCCATGCGGCTCATATCCTATGCGGCCGATGGAGCGAGCAGGGCTGCAGGCACAGGAGTTGCTCTTAGACGCCAAGCCTGGATGCGGCTTTGTAATTTTGCGGACCCCTTTAAGGCGTCCTTCACTAATACCCCCTTTGATGGTTCGGCTTTGTTCGGACCTCAGGTGAAGGATACCTTGACCAGGTGTGAGCAGGACGGTAAAACTCTTTCTGCCGTTGGAGTCCATTTTTCCACCCCTTCTAGACCATATCCCAAGGGTCAGAAGGGAGGGAAGATGTGGTTCCGCAAAGCCCAAGGAGCTACACCGGACACACGTGGTCAGTTTACCCCCAGAGGCAGAGGGGGTAACAATAATAGACGCCATCCTAGAGGCAGGGGGGGTCCTCAGAACCAGGGCAACAGGGAGTCTCTTCCTGAGAAGCCCTTTCAGCATCCCTGAGGTGTTGCCCGACTGTCCACCCTTGGAGGCAGTCGGGGGAAGGATTTCGCTGTACCCAGTAGCCTGGCATTCCCTCTCACAAGATATGTGGGTACAGTCAATCATATCCGAGGGTTACAAAATCCCCTTTGAAAGGTATCCCGTACCTCAACAATCCCTTCCAGACATCTCACCCGGTCAAAGGGATTTGGCAGAACAGGAGGTTTCAAAGCTCCTAGGAAAAAGAGCCGTCCAGATTGTGCCGGCAGACCAGGTAGGATCCGGCGTCTACTCGAGATTCTTTTTGGTCCCCAAAAGGACGGGAGATTGGAGACCAATATTAGACCTGAGCAGTCTAAACAGATTTGTCAAGAAGGCAAGATTCCGGATGGTCACGCTTCAGTCCATTCTGCCCTTTCTGGGCAAGGACAACTGGATGTGCTCTATAGACCTTCAGGATGTGTACTATCACATAAAGATTCACAGGCGCTCCAGAAGGTTTCTCCGCTTTCGGCTAGGGACCAGTCATTACCAATTCAGAGCCCTGCCCTTTGGCCTCACTTCAGCCCCCAGAGTGTTTACCAAATGCATGGCAGTGGTCACAGCTCATCTGAGACGTCAAGGATTCCAGGTGTTTCCTTATTTGGACGACTGGCTCCTCTCCGCCACCACCAGGTGTCAGCTTCTTCAGACCAGAGACTTCACTCTGCAGCTTTGCAGGAGTTTGGTAATTTCAGTAAATTTCGAAAAATCTTCTCTGCTGCCTTGCCAGTCTATCACCTTTATAGGCGCAGAATTAAACACCGTCAAAATGTTAGCCAGACTAACAGATCAAAGAATTCTGGACATCCAAAAATTCGTTCGGATTCTTTTGCAGAGCAGCAAGGTCAAAGCCAGATTTATACTGAAGGTTCTAGGTCTTATGGCTGCGGCCATTGTTCTTCTACCACTGGCTCGCTTCCACATGCGTCTTCTGCAGTGGATGCTATTCACTCAGTGGTTGTACCACAGTCTCCCAATGAGGCACGAAATCTTAGTCACACAGTCGTGCAGAACTCATCTGAATTGGTGGATATCTTCCCCTCTTCTTCATCAGGGCCGACCCTTTGTTCCCCCTCCTCCAGTTGCCACAGCCACTACGGATGCCTCTCTGATCGGGTGGGGGGGGCATTATCAGGGCAGGATGGTCCACGGGACGTGGCAACCCATAGAATACCATCTGCACATAAATGTCCTGGAGATGAGAGCGGTGCTTTTAACGTTGCAGGCCCTCAACGACTTTCTTCCCACGGGGACTATTGTAGTACAAACGGACAACATGTCCGTGGTCTGGTACATCAACAAGCAGGGCGGGACCAGGTCCTATCCGTTGTGTCGAGAAGCTCTCAGACTTTGGCAGTGGGCAATCTCCTCTCATCGGTTTCTGATAGCAACGCACATCCCCGGCAGGTCCAACCTCTTGGCGGACAGGCTGAGCAGATCCATTCTGATGCCTCACGAGTGGTCTCTCAATCAATCTGTAGTGGATCAGATTTTTCTGAAGTGGGGCACTCCTTGTTGCGATCTTTTTGCTACTCCTCAAAACAGCAAGTGCCCCGATTTTTTCACCCTCTTTCCCCTTCCAGGCCAACCCCTGAGAGACTCTCTAACCCAGGATTGGCCCCGGGGACTTCTGAACGCTTTTCCTTCTTTTCCCTTGATTCCACAAGTCATTCAGAAAGCCACCATTTTGAGAGCCAAGTTGATTCTCATTGCCCCTTATTGGCCTCGACAAATTTGGTTTCCGTCTCTGCATCGTCACCTTCTGGTGCAGCCCTGGCATCTGGACCCAGTTCCGGATCTCTTGATCCACCAGTCGGGTCAGCAGCACCGGGCCATTCATTCTCTCAACCTCACTGCTTGGTTGCTCCACTTCCTTCCCTAGCCAGGCTACCGATGATCTCTGACTCAGTCAGAGACATCTTAGTGTCTTCTTTAAAGTCGTCCACTAGGACTGTTTATGCTAGCAAGTGGCGACGTTTTTCTATTTGGGCAAATTCCAGGAATATTGATCCCTTTACTGCTCCTGTACATTCTGTTTTAGATTTCCTGGCTGAGGTTTTTCATTCAGGATCCTCTTCATCTACAGTTAAAGTGTAACTGGCTGCTATTTCCAAGCATCATGTTGGCTTGCATGACAATAACATTATGTCTCATAGATTATGCAAGGCCTTTCTGAGAGGAGTTTTTCTCCTAAAGCCGCCTATAAAGCATCCTCCTCCGCAATGGGATCTAAACTTAATGTTGGCATCCTTGATGCTACCTCCCTTCGAACCGTCTGCTTCATGTTCTTTGAAGTTATTGACCTGGAAAACTATATTCTTACTGGCTGTCACTTCAGCAAGAAGGGTTTCCGAGATTCAAGCGCTCTGCATTCGTTCCCCTTACTTGGTTTTTCATAAGGACAGGGTATCCTTGAGAACGAACCCATCCTTTCTCCCCAAAGTTGTGTCTCAAACCAATATTAACCAATCTATAGATCTACCAGTCTTTTTCCCAAACTATTCCGACAGAGCTGAACAGAAGCTTCATTTTTTGGATGTCCATCGTCAGCTCAGGTACTATTTGCATAGAACTAAACAATTCAGGAAATCGGACCAATTATTTGTCTCCTATGCAGAAAACAGGATAGGTCTTCCAGTTTCTAAAGTGACCTTATCCAGATGGTTGACTTCCACCATTTCCTATGTGTACTCTCTCAGAGGCAAGCAGCTATCTTCTAAACCAAAAGCACACTCAACCAGGAGTCTATCCACTTCTGCAGCCTTTCAGGATAGACTACCCATTGATACCATTTGTGCAGCAGCTACTTGGGCCACGCCTCATACCTTTGTCTCTCATTACAAGTTAGACTTGGCCTCCAAAGACAGGGCCAGTTTTGGTTCCACAGTTCTCAAGAGTCTGTTCCATTGAGCCACCCGGGATACAGGTGCTAGGGACGCGGTCCCATCCAGCAAGAATGAAGACGAGATTGACAACTTAACATTTAGAAGTTATGTACCTACCATAACGTTCCATGTTAGTTGTCTTCTCTCGCCTTCTTTCTTGCGTCCCTCCCTCCTTCCCCCTGGCCTGGACAGATCTTGAAGAGTTCCTATCAGGTTGTTTTCCTCCTGAGCCGTCATATGAGGACTCTTATTATGAACTTGTTTTCCTAATTATGTTAGGTTAGTCCTTAGCAGGGTAGGTTAGCTACCAAACGAGATCTGAGGTAGTTCCGCCTTGCATCATGGGATATAGGGTTGCCTCGAGCTGGTAAAAGGAGTTCTCAAGCTAAAGCAAGTGCCGAGTCGGAGCCGAGGATCGGCTCCAAACCCATCCAGCAAGAAAGAAGGCGAGAGAAGACAACTAACATGGAACGTTATGGTAGGTACATAACTTCTAATTTTGTGAGAAGCAGATCAAAAATATAAAGCAAAAATCTGAACAGTTGAGACGTATGCAACTGTTAATAGGAGACAAGATCACACTATCTCAATTAAAAGCAAGAATGCATTGCACTATAATACAAGTCATGCTCAGTCCACTGTAAGATAAAAAAAATTTAAATTCTAATTGAGATGCTAAATTTGCATAAAGAAGTAGCCAAAGGTTTAGACTGCACTTCCTTTATCACTGCCTGTTACCTCCTTGTTGCTCTGCTGAACCAAAAAGAACAAGTGAAGGACCTAGTTTACGTGAGTGTGGCCAGCTTCTGAAAAATCTGAAATAAACATGGCTTCTGAACTCATGAAGTCCTGAGAGAAAAGCTGCATCCAATTCCATTACTTATTTAGTCACCTGGTTCATTGTGCCATCATGTAGTGTTTAAGCTATACTTAAGGGTCGAGCTGCATGTAAATTTAAACATGAGAGGGGTTGTAGAGTTATTTTTCCAGCATTATTAGGAATCCCTAAATGAGTAAGAAGTAAGTAGTAAAAAGTAAGGAAGCAGGAAGATATATTGTAAAATTGAATGTAATGTATTGGAGACGTGTGTTTTTTATGTCATTGCATTCAAAGGGACAGTTACTCAGCAAATAATGATATAAATTCTGGGCAATCGCCTGGATGTGTCACAAACAGACAAATCCAATACAGAAGATAAGTATGTTTATGGTTTTTGCATGTGATTTTTACATCCAGGAGCTATTTCTAATGTTTAGTAACTGTAAAGTATGAAGGTGGGTCTAATTAGTAATAAATACATAGATACAAATATTTCAGGCATGGGCAATAATGCTCTTCTAGGCTGCCAATATGCCAGAATAGTTATTCCTTTAATAAGTGTCCAAGTTCTTAAAAAATACCTAAACTTGCGCTTAATATAATGTAATGTGGTAATCCTTTGAGTGCATCAGCTATTCTTTCAATGAATCAATTAGGGCATCTTCCATTACTGCATAATCTCCTACAGAGGTTGTCTGATGATTCTGTTCTGCTCTTTGATAACCCTATATATCCCCACAGGTAGTTGTCTCTTAGATGTCCTATGTACCTGAGTAAGTTCTGCTCTTAGATATCTATATTAAATGCAGCATAAGTTCAGATATTTTAATCTTTCGTAGTAAGTTAAATCTTGAATTCTGTGGATGCCCTTGGTATATTTCCTCTGTACCCTTTCCATGTTGCTCATACATTTCTTATAAGTTTTTCATATTATTACTCCATACTCTAGTTGGGTTTGACATAACTTGCAAACAACAATTTTGATTATTTCCAGTTTCCTAGACTAATATTTGTATACAGTTTGCAGTTTTATAACTGTCATTAACCAATTGGTTTATATAATTCAAAAATCTCAAATTTAAATCTATTCCAATTTCCATATCTTTAATTTAATCTACAGTTTCAGTCACAGTCTCTTGCATTAAATATTCACCCTATGTCTCCCAAATCTCATTTGTTTAGTTGATGTATTTATCAGCATATTAGTCTCCTGTGCCCAAGGGTCAACTTAGTCAAGTTCTTTTGCAGACATGTCCTGTCTGTAGCAAATGTAATTAGTGTACCAGTTTTCAAGTCATCTGCATACAGAACACCTCAGATGAAAAAGATCTGAATGATAACAACTTAAACAAGTCTTAGCCTGTGACAAAGACCTGTGGGTCACCCTGGCTGTAACATAGAAAGTTAACTGCCCAGTTGCTATGTGAAACTTGCCATGTCTATTTGTAACCCTTGCAGCTGTCATTTCATCAGGATTATGTCTGCTCTTCAATTTTTCCCTTAGAACTAGTCAAACTCTCAAATTAAGCACTCTAACTTTCCTTTTACAGCCCAGCACTTGCTCCAAGCCCACAGTAAGCACTAATAAACACTAACACTACACCTCCCCTTTACTATACAGTAGTACAAGGCTCCCTATTCTTCCCTACTGGACAATCAGTAAATCAGTTCATTTACCCATACAGGCATGTCCAAAGGGCAGTTTCAGGTATACCCTCCAGTCCAGCTGGTGAATCTGGGAATGTTGAGGCAATTTTACAATTGCCTCATGTAAACAGACAACCCTCTCCTCCTTCCAACAAACACAAATGTATGTGAGAGATGCAACTATACAGCCAAACTGGAGGCCAAGCTCTCTCAACCCAAGGCTGGAACAGCCAGTCAGGAGGAGAAGGGAAACACTTGCACCACACTTCCAGTCTCATACAACAGTCATACATGCACCAGCAAACAACACACATAAATACACAAAAACATACCTGGAGGCTCTAAATAAAAATCTGCCTAAGCAGCAGAGACCTCCAAAGCAAACATCCAAGCAACCTCCACCCTCAAACAACAACCACGCATCACATACTTCACAAAGTCAGTGTGCCATGCAACCACAGCCCTTAAGACATAACAACGCACCCAATACACTAGTAATAGGTGTCTCTATTGTCAGGCACACTGATGTTCCACTCACTAGACTGAACAAGGAGAAGGTTACTGTAAGCTGCCTGTCAGGTGCCAGGATCCACCACATAACACAAGCACTCAGTTCACTCCAAAACAAGTACAAATATGACTTTGTCATTGTACATGTTGGTGTGAACGATCTGAGACGTACCTCCCTGGACTACATGAAAATAGACATAGAGGATCTCTCTTATCATGTAGCCCAGGCCGGTATGACCCTGACCCTGAGTAGCATCTTGCCCTCACCAAGAATGATGCCACAGTACAAAGAAAAAATGATCAGTTTTAACAATTGACTAAGCTGTTGGTGTCGTTCAAAGGGGATCCAGTGTCTGTTAGCCTGGGACAACATGCTCGACAAGCCATGCTGCTTCACCAGAGATGGCTTGCACCTGTCGCCCTTAGGCTTTCGATTACTGGCCAAGGCTCCTGCCACCCCCATAGTGCCTTTTTTAGGCAAGGCTCAAAAGACAAACCCACCTCCATAAACAACACAAGTAACCAGAAACTAAGGGTAATGCTACTCAATGCCAGAAATCAAAACCTCAAAATGCACGCACTCGAGGCACTCCTTAGCATGGAGAAAATCGATATCTGTGCAGTAACAGAAACCTGGTTCAAGGCTCCAGAGAGCACCCCAGTACTACCAGGCTACAACTCATACCATACCTTTTGGCTCCAGAACCCGGACCAAAATATAAAAGGAGGGGTTGTGTGCATTTTCAGAAAGGATACCCACACCTCCAGGTTAGTAGCACAGCACGAGGCCTCAGAGACCATCCATGTGCAGCTAACAGTGAGCAAAGCTGCTTTTTAGATCATAGCTTGCTACAGATCACCTACCTTGTCTCAGGACCCCCACTCAGCATTTCTGAGAACATTGGAAAATATAAAGGTCCTACCTAACACCATGATATTGGGAGATTTCAACTACCCAAACATTGACTGGGATAACTACTCAAGTACTAACTCCTTTGCCCAACGCTTCCTAGAGTTTATAAACTCAAATGCCCTGGAACAGCTGGTCACCACGCCCACAAGATGTGACAACATATTGGACCTGATCATCACCAACATGGGGGATCAGTGCTCCACACCAGAGGTAAACCCCTCGCTGGTAAGATCAGATCATAAACTAATCACACTGCACATCCACATCCCGACCCCACCCCCAGTCAAGGAAACCACTGTGAAAAACTTTTCAAAAGCCAACTTCACACTTCTCAAGACCGAGGTGGAAAGTTTCAAAGCCCCCTTGCTAAAGGATAATGCTGCCCAAACCGCAGAATCCTTTACAGATGCATTCTATGAGCATCTACAGGAATGCATGGATCGAGCCATCCCAAGTAAAACCAAGACTCACTCCTACAAAAAGAGGAAACCAGTCTGGTGGTCCCCAGCCATAAATAAGCTATACAACAGAAGGAGGAAACTATTACATGATAGAGCAAAATCCCAAAAAGGAAAGGCATCACTGATCAATATTACCAAGAAACTACGATCCCTCATAAAATCATCTAAGGCCAGTTTCGAAAGAAAAATTGCCAAAGACTCTAAAGATAATCACAAAGCCTTCTTTAGCTATGTCTAGAATCTAGGTGGCAACTCACAGATATGCTCTGAGCTAGTGCAAAATGGCAAAAATTACACTGAACCAGCTGACATTGCCAACATCCTGGCAGACAGGTTCAGTGCAAACGTCACCCCCCTCACCCCCAAAAGGGCCCATGTCCATCCCAGAAGAATGCAGAGCCCCAGACATCACAGACACGCAGGTAAAAACAGCACTCTCCAAAGCTAAAAACACAGCATCAATGGGACCGGATGGTAGCCCAGGCTGCGTCTTACACGAGCTCCAAAATGAACTAAACCCTCACCTAAATTCACTGTTCAAACTCAGCATTACCACAGGCTATGTACCCAAAGAATGGAGTACAGCAACAGTCATCCCACTCCACAAAGGTGGTGTCACAACAGAACCTGGGAACTATCACCCTATAAGCCTGACTAGCCTGGTCTGCAAAGCTATGGAGCAAATCATCATGGAACTCATAAACAGATACATTGGGAACCTCCAGACACTGGACCCTACCCAATTTGGCTTTGTTAAAGGCAGATCCTGCCTCCTAAACCTAGTTGATTTCTTTGAAACAGTTACCAAGGCCATAGATGAGGGAAAGGTAGTCCACACAGCCTACCTGGACCTCGCTAAGGCCTTCGACACCATTCCCCACTCTGGCATCATAGATAAGCTCACCAGCTTGAACATTAACCCCTATGTTATGAGATGTGTTGCCAACTGACTCACTGATAGAACACACATGGTCAGAGTTGCAGGTACCATGTCCGACTCTGAATCAGTTACAAATGGCATCCCACAGGGCTCGGTCTTGGGACCCCTCCTGTTCAGTATATACTTCTCTGAGGTACAGGCAAGCACGGGAGGATTTTGGTTGGCCAAGTTCGCAGAAGACTGCAAACTGGGGGCCATAATCAACTCTCCGGCTGACACAGACATCCTCCAGAAGGGTCTCACAGAGACAGATACCTGGTGGCAGAACCATGGCCTCAAGCTAAATGCCAAAAAATGCATAGTCATCCCCTTTGAGAAAAACAAAGTGCCCACAAATTATCACATAGGTGGTAATCCACTAGGTATGGAAGATGTAATTAGGGACCTGGGGACCCAGGTAGATAGCAACCTCTCCTTTGATAATCACATTGCCAAAGTGGTTAAAAATTCCTTCTATGTAGCCCACCTAATCACGAAAGGGTTCACATCTAGATCGAGAGAGGTCATTGTGCCCCTCTACTCATCACTCATTAGGCCCATAATAGAGTACAATGCCGCATTTGGAATGTACCTTACTCGACACCTGCAACAGCTGGAAAGACCACAGAAATACCTCACCAAGAGGATCATGGGCCTCAAACAGATGCTCTATGCAACTTGACTAAAGAAACTCCAGCTCTATTCGGTTGCTTACCGCCTGCTCAGTGGGGATCTCTGCCTGACATATAAGACCATGTCCAACGGAATTAATGGACATGCTCCACCTCAAGAAAACCAAATCTCTTAGAGCCACATGCTCCAGTGAATTAAACTTCAGCAAAACAATAAACAGGACATGCTGGAGGGATAGATTCCTGTCCCAGAGACTTCCCTCGCACTGGAATAGAATCCCAGTTTATGTTAGGCAATGCCCCTCACTGATTCTCTTCAAGAGAAATTTTGACAAGTGGATGGGAAATCGTAAATTTACCCCTGGGATCACTTCAATGGTCCTGCTAGACAGAGGCCCAGGAAACTAATTTAAAAGGGAGGCGAAAGCCAACACATTCTGGCTAGGCTTATAAATGCCCTTGGGCAGATAGCCTAGTACCTACTTATGAACCTATTACATTAATGCTTAGTTGTTCTACTTAATTGATCAGTGTTTTGTTTATGATCCTACCAAAGGCAGAATTTAAGTTTATACAAAGTTTATCATGGCACAGCATACTTATTCAGTTATAGCTGTTATTGCCTTATCATTATAGAACATCATTTTATAGATAGTTATAGAGCTATTTTCAGCACATGTATGTTGATATATGGTTTCAGGTCCCAACCTTTTCAAATCTTAACAATAATTTATCCAGAATAACTTTCTCCATTATTTTTCCACGATAAAAAGTAAAGTTATGGGTCTATATGACTGTTTTTGTCCTATTCTCCTTTCCCTTAAAGATTGGTTTAACAAGTGCATGTCTTCAGCCTTGAGGAATCTGTCCTTACTTAAATGCCTGTATGTCATCAGCACTTGGCCTTTGTGGACTATAGACTCCATTTGTAATGTGTTCCAGGGTTGTCTTTTTTGTCACCGTTACACATTCTACAGTATTAGTGTTTAGCACCTATATTAAATTATCTTTTAAAACACATGCAAACCATACAGTAACAGAAAAAAACATATTAATGTTTTATTTACATACATTATACATCACATATCTTTTTCGCTTTTGTAATTATCATCAGTCCAACATTACATAAATTGCTGAATTCCTGCCTTCCCTTAAACCTCACTTTTCCTCCTGCACATTATTCTGCATGTACTGTTCGACCAACATTTATTTCTATGTAATTTGCTCCCTCTCTTTCTAAGAATACCTCTTCTAATTTTTTATCTGTTTTATAATATTCAGTACTTCAGATACAATTAGTTTAGACTTGGATTTCCAATTTCTAGTATTTGCTTTTTTGGCAGCCAACAGAATTAAACTTAATAAGACTTTACTATGTTTGTGCAAGTCAGATCTTCAGTCCCATGTCAGAAATCAAATCCTTAGTTACAGCCATTTGCTCACCCAATATTTCTGACAGAGTACTCTTTATGGATTTTTTTAACTCTACCAACTGATTACACTCCCAAAACACATGCACCAACTGGCTTCTTTCTTTCCCATCACACCTCCAACCTTTGCTGTCTACCTGTGGAAAACATTTATGAAGTCTGCTTAGGGTTTAAAATACATTTGCAAACATTTTCAAGCAAAGACCTTAAACCTTCTGGACTTCGATGCACATTTGGGAGCCATACATATGTCCTCCCATTGTTTTTTTTTTGTAAATTGTTTTTCCAGTCTCTCTTCCAAATCTTTTCTAGCCTCATCTGATTGGTGCTTATAGTTATCATCCAGTGTTTTATTTGCCCTACTAATTTTCCCTTTTAACAGCAGCTTGTGTTGCAGATATGACTAAAAAAAAACACCAGAGCAGGTCTTTCACTTAAGATAATCTGATCCCTTTTTTTTGCATGTATTCTGATATCAGTCTCAAGTAGGAAGGCAGTCTGTAGTCCAAATGTCATCTTTTTTTAAAGAAACATCTTTATTAAACCATCACTTACGACATAGGCAGTCATAAATTTATATAAATGAAAACAAACCACAAAGTTAAAATGTTTTTTTGGCCTCATTTCACTGTATTACCTTTCCCTCTCTAGTTATTTGACCACAATACATTGGTTCCTTTGCCAGTTTTCTCCTGTTAATTCCAGTTCCCTCTTGCCTAAGTTCTGTAATCCTAACTGTAGATGTTAAGTTGTCAATCTCGCCTTCATTCTTGCTTGATGGGTTCGGAGCCGATCCTCGGCTCCGACTCGGCACTTGCTAAGCTCGAGAGTCACTTTTACCAGCTCGAGGTAGCCCCATATCCCATGATGCAAGGCGGTAAGTACCCAGATCTCGTTTGCCGCTTCGCTGATGAGGTAATCCTTTTACCAGCTCCTGGTAAGTGTTTATTATTATACATTTAGCGCCCCTTTTTCCTTTTATTGTTTAGATACTTTAAGGGTGTTCTCTGACTAAAATTACTTTTCCCTACTTATTTTTTTAGTCAGGCCTTCATTCCCTCCCATCCCCCCCTACTGTTAGGGTGTGTGTGTGTGTGTGTTTTTTTAGTTATACCTTTAACTTAAATTGTTCTGATTTGGGACTGTGTGTGTGTTTCTTGTGTTGGTATAACACTATGTCCAAGGAACAGAGGGTCTCAGGCTTCAAGAAGTGTGACTCGTGCTGTCAGAAGATGTCTCTGACAGACGGTCACACTTCTTGTATATACTGCCTGGGACCTCTCCACCTGCAGGACTCCTGTGCAATCTGTCATTCTTTTAGCCAGAGAGTCCTGCAGGAAAGGAGGAACAAACTTATTTTAAGAGGACTTCTTAAACCGGAGGGCTCCCCGGCAAAATTGGCTCCGGGTAAGCCCTCTAAGACTACCAAGACCCAGGCTTTTGTATCTAAGCCTTCGGCCTTGGCTCCGACTCCTTCGGAGTCGAGATCGGCTCCGGCTGGAGCCAATCTTAGCTTGGAGAAATCTTCGGCACAGATGGCTATCGGTGCCGATACTTTGAAGGTCACTTTGGTGTCGGCTCCGACTGGCTCCGACATCCATGTGGCTCGTCTTCGGTGTCGGTGCCGACCGGCTCCGACACCATGATTTCTTTGCCTGTATCGACTCCGGCCAGAGCCGATACATCTATACCTACGCTCGGAGCCGAAAAGTTATCGGCTCCTTCTGGATCCATGGTTTCATCGGCTCCGATGGTTCCTTCGAGGAAGAGGTCCAGGTCTCCCTCTTTGGAACCGATACTGTTGGCTCCGGCCTCACCTCTTCTTTCGGAGCGGAGCCATCGGAGCCGATCATCTAGGTCTTCCAGGTTATCAGACCATGATTTAGAGAGGGTGGTAAGCAGATTATTAAAATCACAGGCACTAGCCCAAATGCTTCATAGTCCGTCTCAACAGACGACTATTAGTCCACACCCTCTTCAAGTTCCTCCTTCGACTCTACCCCAGAGTTTGGAGCTGGAGTCTACGGGAGTAGTTACTGCTATGGCTGAGGGCCAGATACCCCCCCCTTCTGCGCCTTCAGCATCTACTCTTATCTCCTCCTCGAGACCTTCCTTGGAGGGATTCGGTGGCCGGGCTTCCCTGGTCTGCTCCGAGGGGGTGAGTGGCATCGGACCCTTGTCCGACCCCGCTCTTCCCCTTGGAGCTTCGGCCTTGGTGAGCTCAGCTCCGACATCTGCCTCGGAGCCTTCCCTTTCGGTAGGCCCGGGAGTCCCAGTTTCTTCGGAACGGGTTCTCTCGGATCTCCCTGGGAGGGGAGCCTTCGAGGTGATGAGGAGTGTGCTGGCCCCTGGGCTTAGTCAGCAGTCTATTCCTTTAGCTCCTACCTCTACGGTGCCTGTTGATATCTCTTCCCGCTCTCTTGCACCCGGACCGAGAGATCCACCACCTCAGGTTTCCCCATTGGGAGGAACCCCCTCTTCCGAGGATTCTCCTGATCCGTCAAGAGATCCTCCGCGCAAGAGGACTTGTAAGAGGAAGCACCTAGACTCCCCTGAGTCTACTACTTCGGATACCGACTTAGATGAGTCGGAGGGGTCCCCAAGATCCCCCTCTGAGGATGTCTCCTTTTCAGACATTCTAGAAGTCCTGAAACAGAGGGGAAACTGGCCCACCATAAATCCCTCCGATGATGAGTCGGTATACCTGGAGGCATTTGGTTCTCGACCCTCCACCTCCTGGGTGTCTCCGCCTTTTGACCCCCTCATGCAGGTAATCGCTCGAAAGGCTTGGGCTTCTCCCGATTCCGTAGAGCCAGTTCCCAGGTGGCCTTCTAAATTTATTACAGCCCCTTCCGAACAGCAATTCCTTACAAAAGGTGTCCCGGTTGATGCCATGGTGGTGGCGGCCGCCACTAAAAAGGAACTTGCAGATCCTTCCATACCAATCCATCCTCCTAACAAGGATTCCAGGACCATGGACAGGTATGGTAAACGGATGTTTTCCTCAGCGACTTTTGCCATGCGTTCGCTGAACTATTTGTGTCACTTCACCAGACTCCAAAGGGACATCCTTAAGGAACTAGGTGAAGTAGTACAGGATCCTGCAGCTCCGGGGGCACAAGACAAGATTGCTTCTCAGCTAGGAATCCTTAACTCCATAACCAACTCCTCCATGCGGCTGATTTCGTATGCAGCAGATGGAGCGAGTAGAGCCGCAGGCATGGGAGTGGCTCTGAGACGTCAATCCTGGATGCGGCTCTGTAATTTTGCAGATCCCTTCAAGGCGTCCTTCACAAACTCTCCCTTTGATGGGTCAACTTTGTTTGGTCCTCAAGTGAAGGATACATTGACCAGGTGTGAGCAGGACGGCAAGACTCTTTCTGCCGTAGGGGTCCGTTTTTCCACCCCTTCTAGACCTTACCCCAAAGGACAGAAGGGTGGAAAGATGGGGTTCCGCAAATCCCAAGGAGTCACGCCGGATACACGTGGTCAGTTTACCCCTAGAGGCAGAGGGGGTAATAATAACAGACGCCGCCCTAGAGGCAGAGGGGGTCCACAAAATCAGGGAAGCAGAGAGTCTCTCTCTGACAAGCTCTTCCAACATCCCTGAGGTGTTGCCCAACTGTCTATCCTTGGAGGCAGTCGGGGGAAGATTATCGCTGTACCCACAAGCCTGGCTTTCCCTCTCACAAGACAGATGGGTACAGTCGATCATATCCGAGGGTTACAAAATTCCTTTCGAGGAAAGCCCCTTCACTCACAAAAATTCCCTTCCAGATGTGCCACCCGGTCTAAGGGAAATCGCAAAGTTAGAAGTATCAAAGCTTCTACACAAAAGGGCCATTCAGCCAGTTACAACAGACCATTCAGAGCCCGGAATCTACTCAAGATTCTTTTTGGTCCCCAAAAAGACGGGAGATTGGAGACCAATATTGGATCTCAGCAGACTCAACAAGTCTGTGAAAAAGACGAGATTTCGAATGGTCACACTTCAATCAATTTTGCCCTTCCTGGGCAAAGACAACTGGATGTGCTCAATAGACCTTCAGGATGCGTACTATCACATAAAAATTCACAGACGCTCCAGAAGGTTTCTCCGCTTTCGGCTGGGGTCCAGTCATTTTCAATTCAGAGCCCTGCCCTTTGGTCTCACTACAGCCCCCAGAGTGTTCACCAAATGTATGGCAGTGGTCACGGCTCACCTGAGACGTCAAGGATTCCAGGTGTTTCCGTATCTCGACGACTGGCTCCTTTCAGCCACCACCAGGCATCAACTTCTCCAAGCCAGGGATTACACCCTAAATCCCTGCACTCAGTTAGGAATTTCGATCAACTACGAAAAATCCTCCTTGTTGCCCTGCCAAGTCTATTACTTTTATAGGCGCAAATTTAGACACTGTTCGGATGTCAGCAACCCTCACAGACCAAAGAATCTCAGATATCCAAAGTCACGTGCGGATCATCCTTGCCAGCAAAAGGTTGCAAGCCAGACTGGTGCTGAAAGTGTTGGGCCTCATGGCAGCGGCCATTACCCTTCTTCCCTTGGCCCGCTTCTACATGCGTCTTCTTCAATGGATGTTGTTCACCCAGTGGTCTTACCAACAACTTCCCATGCGTCACCAAATCCTGGTGACACAAGCTTGCAAAAACCACCTATCCTGGTGGATTTCTTCTCCCCAGATTCATCAGGGCAGACCCTTTGTATCCCCGGCCACGGTAGCCACAGTCACTACGGATGCCTCCCTGATCGGGTGGGGGGGGTCATTATCAGGGCAGGATGGTTCATGGGATGTGGCAACCGTTCGAATACCACCTGCACATAAATGTCCTAGAGATGAGAGCAGTGCTTTTAACGTTGCAAGCCCTCAACGACTTTCTTCCCTTGGGAACAATTGCAGTTCACACGGACAACATGTCTGTAGTATGGTATATCAACAAGCAGGGCGGAACCAAGTCCTACCCCTTGTGTCAAGAAGCTCTCAGACTTTGGCAATGGGCGATCTCCTCTCATCGGTTTCTGGTAGCAACGCATATCCCTGGGAAAACCAACATTTTAGCGGACAGATTGAGCAGAGCTATTCTCATGCCTCACGAGTGATCTCTCAAACAATCCATAGTGGAGGAGATTTTTCTAGAATGGGGCCGCCCATGTTGCGATCTTTTTGCTACTCCCCAAAACAGCAAATGCCCAGACTTCTTCTCTCTCTTCCCACTGCCAGGCCATTCCCCCAGAGACGCTCTTACCCAGGATTGGCCCCAGGGACTTCTTTATGCCTTTCCTCCCTTTCCATTGATTCCACAAGTACTCCAGAAAGCCACCGTTTTGAGAGCCAAAATGATTCTCATGGGTGCAGACCCTTTAGAAGAGCTACCGAGGCGGTCGGAGAGATTAAAGCAGCAGGGTTACTTCGAGGGAAACGACAGGTATCGAACGGATCCGCAAGCGAGGAGAGATTATCATTGGAAAAATCAACGAGAGGAGTGGCAGTCAACCAGAAGAAGGTAAACAAGACAATTTTCTGGTTACACGATGCAGCCGTTTGTGACGAAGATTGTTACATATGTTTGAATAACAGTCAGAAAAAGCGCATTGACAATGTTATTTCCAGTTGCTCTTTTACGCCTGTAAGACTAAATTCAGAAGTTTTGAACTTTGAGTTCAGTGTTTTTAACGAAATAAGTGACGAGAAAGTAAGTGAGATCAGCTTGTTTACCGGAACCATTTGTGAACAAAAATCAACGGAAAGTGTATGCAATCATGACTGTATATTTGAGGATGTAAATAGAACTAATGGAATGAAAATGTCTAACATTGTTAGTGATATGTCAGTTAATTTGATTTCACTAGATGAAAATACTTACATTCACAAAAGTTTGGAAGTACAAGGTGACTTGTACGATGAACGTAATATGGATGTTTGGAGCGTAGACAATGATAACAGTTTTATGCAGACAAGTTTGTATTACTTTTTGGGGGGGTTTAATGAAGGAGAATCTGACATCTTTAGTGTTGACCATTTTAATGGTGACGAGTATATCACAAACATAAATATGAATGTGGGCATTTCAGAAGGTAACATTTCTACTGCAGGGGTATATGATTGTGAGGAATATGCACAATTAAATTTAAAAATGGATGAATCTAACAACTGCTACAATGATGAAGATAGTTTAATGCAGATGAGTACACACAAGGTATTGGGTGATTATGATGAATTGAGTGTTGATTCATCTAGCACCAATAAAACTAATAGTGGGGGACACGTATTAAATAATGATGTAAACATAGCCATCATTGAAAGTGACATCCGCGGAATAGTTAGCAATGACTGCATAGAAACAACACAGATAAATCAACATATGGAAGAGTTTCAAACTTCCTATACAGAAAGTAATAATGGATGTTCTACCTCTATATCGAATCCTAAGATAATCTACAATACTACAGGAGATTATAGGTTATTTAATTATTCTAGTGCAGAATTTAACATACATCATGCTGACACACTAGCAAAAGGTTTCAATTTTGTACCATGTAGGAGGGGCAATGTTGTTGACACACTTAGGGATTTAAAATTATTTACACGTAAACTAAATTTACTCTCTTACTTTGGGTATAAAAAGAATTGTGAACAAGTCTTTAAAAACAATGGTTTATGTAAACAAAGTTGTTTTACTCCACCTTATAATAATTTGGTACATATTTTTGAAAACCTGTGTGAAATTGACATCAGACAATTATATAAAGACAACAAAGTAGTATGTCAGAGTAATTTAAAACAGGAACATGTGGAATGCATTCAAAATATAAGTGGTAATAATAAAAGTGTACGTGTGATGAAGCCGGATAAGGGTAATGGAGCTGTAATAATGGATAAAGTGGATTATGATAGTGAAATGTTAAGGATGTTAGCAGAAGACAATTATGAAGAAGTGAGCATAAATGAAGTTAATAGGGCCTACAAAAACATTGATTTATCCCTAGAGGACATGTTATATCAAGGGCAAATAGATGAAGAAGAGTTTTTCTTCATGACAAATAAATACCCTGTGGTCAGTGGGATCTTTGGTATTCCAAAGATCCACAAAGGTATCAATAATGTCCATTTCAGACCGATTGTAGATGGTAAGAGAAGTAAAGTGTCATATATAAGTCAGTACTTAGATCTAAAATTGAAAAATGGCTTAAATAGTTTTCCCTATATCACTAAAGATTCTTGGCACTTTTTGGAAAGGATTCGGAACATAGAAACACAGAACGACATCATATTTGTGACAATTGATGTGGTTAATTTATTCAGTGTCATACCACATGATATCGGTCTGGAATGGTTAGAAGAACAATTATTGAACAGTGGAGTATATGAACAAGATCAGATTAATCTATATGTAAGATTAATGGATATAGTACTTAAGAATAATTATATTTTTTTTGAAGGGTATAGGTTTCGTCAGAAAACGGGGGTAGCAATGGGGGCAGCATGTGCCCCCATTTATGCCAATTATATCATGGCATATTGGGAGAACCAATTTGTGTTTAAAAGTGAATTTAGACCATATATTAAGCTGTTTACCCGTTTTCTGGACGATATTTTTATTGTATGGAAGGGAGAACAACAAATTCTTGAGAGATTCATTCATTATATTAATCAAACAGTATGGTTTTTAAAATTTACCCATGAAGTCAATAGGGAAGAAATCAATTATTTGGATGTAAGTTTAACATATAATAAAAACAACAACTCTATATCATCAAAAATTTACAGAAAGGCAACATTTTCAAATTCCTATTTGCATTATGACAGCTGGCACCCGGAGCATCAAAAAAGATCAATTGTCAAGGGACAATTTATTAGGGCGGCACGTATGGTAAGTGATGAGTTAGAATTTGACAAGGAAATTAGATATATGATGGAATTGTTTTCCAACAGGGGTTATCCTAAGACTTTATGTGAAGAAATTAGGAATGAAATATTTACAAAAAGAAAAAGTGGACAAATGGAGTCCATAATGAAGAGTTCATATTCTGTCAGCATCAACAATGCAAACAAATGCCATCATGACTTAGGGGATGAACATATTTTATTTGTCATCACCTTTAATGCAGACACGAATATTATTAAGGATATTGTTGAAAAACATTGGAAAACATTTAGTAAACTAAAAGAGTTTCAAGGTTATATTTCATACAAACCTAAGTTCATTTATCGTAGGGACAGAGCATTAAAACAAATATTTGAAAGAGGTGAAGTATACCAGGAAGCCTTTGTTAATGGCAACAGAGGAACAAATAAGTGTGGTAGATGTAGTACATGCCCCTACGTTATGAAAACAGGAAGTAAACTCACAGTTAACAGTATAAATATTAGAATTAATGGCAAATTCAACTGTCATTCTATTAATGTGATCTATTTAGCCAAATGTGACAAATGCATGGCATTTTACGTGGGAAAGACATGTAGGAAATTCAGGGAGAGAATTAAAGAACATGTCCTGGATATTCAACATCAAAAACCCACTAATGCCCTTGCTCGGCACATAATAGAACACAAAGACCACAAATTTTCATTTTGTGTACTGGAACAGTTAGTTCAGGATCCACAGGGTAGGTTAACAGAACACCATTTAGATGTTTGTGAAATCAAATGGCAGATGATATTAAATGCACATTTTAATCCAGGGTTAAATGAATTTATAACTATTAAACCATATCTTAGACTCAAAAATATACTAGGGAAATAAACAATTACATTTAATGGTTGTCCGGTATAACAAATTAAGTTTGATACTGTATTACATTATTGGTTAACGGCATGAATTAAATATCATTTTTCATATTTATAACATTACAGGTAGCATTTATCAGAGTTCAGAACAATGGATGAGAAAGCATGGAGTATGCTTAAGAATTTTAACACAATGTATTAGGTGTTTTTTAATATTACATATTATTTACACTATATATGTGTTGTGAACAATAATTTATATGTATAATTTTATATATTTTATTAATATAAAAGTAGGAGTTTAAATGATATATAGTATTGTATTTTTAGGTTGGATGTATGAATGAAATTAGTATGCTGAGTTAAATGGAGCAATAATATGGAGCAATTAATTAATCAATTTATACGTGTTCAGTATAAATCAAGTGATTACCAACACTCTGAGGAAGTCTTACGACGAAACCTAGGTCAGTGTTGGTTGCTGTGGTTTGTTGTCCAATAAACCTTTTGGGAGAACTTCGTGCCTTCGTGATTCATTGTATTGATTCTCATTGCCCCCTATTGGCCTCGACAAATTTGGTTTCCGTTCCTCCACCGTCACCTCTTGGTGCAGCCGTGGCATCTGGACCCAGTGCCAGACCTTCTGATCCACTAATCGGGTCACCTGCATCGGTCCATTCCTTCTCTCAACCTCACAGCTTGGTTGCTCCACTTCCTTCCTTAGCCAGGCTTCCTATGATCTCTAACCCGGTTAGGGATATCATAGTGGCTTCCCTTAAATCCTCTACTAGAAGGATTTATACCAGCAAGTGGAAACGCTTCTCTTTTTGGGCAAAATCAAGGAATATAGATCCCTTTACTGCCCCTGTTCATGCAGTTTTGGATTTTTTAGCGGAAATTTTTCACTCGGGCTCTTCATCTTCCACGGTCAAAGTTCAGTTGGCTGCTATCTCGAACTTTCATGTCAGGTTTGCAGATCACAACATTATGTCCCACAGGCTTTGTAGAGCCTTTCTAAAAGGGATTTTCCTCCTTAAACCTCCTATTAGGAATCCTCCTCCTCAATGGGACCTAAATCTAGTGCTGACATCCTTAATTCTTCCTCCCTTCGAGCCAGCTGTTTCATGTTCACTGAAGTTTCTTTCATGGAAAACACTCTTCCTTGTCGCGATTACCTCGGCTAGGAGAGTGTCAGAACTTCATGGTCTCTCTGTTCGTCCCCCTTATTTGGTCTTCCACAAGGACAGGGTATCCTTGAGAACGAATCCATCCTTTTTGCCCAAGGTGGCTTCAAAAACTAATTTGAACCAATCTATTGATCTCCCTGTATTTTTCCCTAATTACTCCAACAGATCGGAACAAAAATTACATTATCTTGATGTTCACCGCCAGCTTAGATATTATTTGGACAGAACAAAACAATTCAGGAAATCCGATCAGCTCTTTCTTTCTTACGCTGTAAATAAGAAAGGCCTTCCTGTTTCCAAAGTGACCTTATCTAGATGGCTTTCTTCAACCATCTCCGAAGTCTGTCAACTCAGGGGCAAACAGCTGTGCTCAAAACCAAAAGCGCATTCCACCAGAAGTTTAGCCACTTCCACAGCCTTTCAGGCTAGACTCCCTTTAGACACTATTTGTGCAGCAGCCACTTGGGCCACTCCTCATACCTTTGTTTCTCATTACAAATTGGATTTGGCCTCCAGGGATAGAGCCAGTTTTGGTTCTACGGTTCTCAAGAGTCTGTTCCATTGAGCCACCCAGGATAGAGGTGCTAGGGACGCGGTCCCATCAAGCAAGAATGAAGGCGAGATTGACAACTTAACATTGAGAAGTTATGTACCTACCATAACGTTCCATGTTAGTTGTCTTCTCTCGCCTTCTTTCTTGCGACCCTCCCTCCTACCCCCTTGCCTGGACAGACCTTGATCTCCCTTGTTTGGAAGATTGCTTCTTTAGGCACCAGTTAGTTTCCTGGTTCCCATTACAGCCCTTCCATTAGGCTAATTGTTTTCTTTCCTCTGTGGAAAGTTTTATGTGCTAGGTTATTCTCCCTATAGGTACCAAACGAGATCTGGGTACTTACCGCCTTGCATCATGGGATATGGGGCTGCCTCGAGCTGGTAAAAGTGACTCTCGAGCTTAGCAAGTGCCAAGTCGGAGCCGAGGAACGGCTCCGAACCCATCAAGCAAGAAAGAAGGCGAGAGAAGACAACTAACATGGAACGTTATGGTAGGTACATAACTTCTCATTATCCCTATTGGCAAAAAAATCATTTCTCCATTCTGTTGTCGGTTTAGTTCTTATAATACCTTTGGCTACTTAATATAATATTCTGTATGGTTGTTGTTATTCTCCTTAAGGATCTACATTCACAATCTCATTTTCTCTCTCTTTGTTTAGTTCTTGAGCCCCCCCCCCACTTCATCATCATCCCTTTACATTTTGAATTATAATCCTCTGTTTGTATTTTATATATATATATATATATGTATGTATATATATATATATATATATATATATATATATATATATATATATATAAGCCTTAACTGTATAGCTGTAAAATATTCCTTCAAATCAGTTAAGCCTAGACCACCTTGTTATATTGGAAGGATCAATTTATCTCACTTAACTCTTGCCCTCTTCTTCTCCCAGATAAATTCCTTTAACTATTTATTAATTATTGTCCACAACTTCTCTAGTTGATAAAAAAAAGTGTCTGACCCATATGTAAAATTAAAGGAGATAAAACTTTTTTCACTCCTTGTATCTTACTATCCATATAAAGATGTTCCAGTTTCTAAGTTTTTATACTATCTTGTTTAGTCTCTTCCCACATATCCTTAGCTGCCATAACAGAATTTTTTTTAATCCATACTCCTAAATGCTTCACTTCATTGTGTCCCCATGAATATGGATATTGCTGAACCAGTGTGCATATGGGTACATAATTTACAGCTGTAGCCTTTTCTTTATCTACATTAATTTTATATCTCAAAAAGACTTCCCACTGTCTCAAAATCTTCCTAATCACTGAGATGTCCTTTTCTGGATTTTTCAGGTACAAAATAATATTATCTGCAAATAAAGACAACTTATCTTGATTACCATAACAATTCTATCCTTGCATTTCTGAGTTCCTTATTTTCTTTGCCAGTGGCTCTAAATATAAAGAAAGTAATAAAGGAGAAAGGGGACAGCCCTGCATGGCCGAGAGAGGAATCCACCCACTTTAATTCTTGATTCCAGTCCTTCACATATCCTCATAATTAACTTTATTAGCATATCACGGAATGCAAATGTTTCCATTCCCCTTCTTATAAAATCCAGCTAACTTTGATGAATGCTTTCTCTGTGTCAAGATCCAACAACAACAGCAGCTGCGATATTTTCTTACATTCTGCTTCCCTCTGGATCATCATTGCTTTATTAGTGTTGTAAAATGTTTACCTCCCTTCCACAAAACTACTTTGATCCATGTCTGTCAATTTTGACAACACCTTTGCCATTCTTTTAGCTAGCATAGACATAAATACTTTATAATCATGGTTTAAAATTGAAATAGGTCTATATGAAGCAATGTCTAATGAGTCTTTACCGTCCTTAGGTAATACAACACCACATCTTTCTTCTAATATGGTGTGCTTCCACTTTTTTTAAAATACTGTTAAGTAAAATCTTCTAGATCTTTATCACTTTCTTCCCTCCTAACTTCCAAACTTCCACAGGAATACCATCTGTTCCTGGAGACTTTCCTGAAGATTGATTATCATCCCCTCATCTGTTAACTGCCTGTTGTTGAGCCTCAGTTACCTCTAACCTTGGCGTAAATTATTAAGTCTTCCATAAATATTTCCATTTGTGCTCCTTCTTGATTTTAACATTTCTCTGCTTTATCCAAATTTTCATAAGATTGCAAAAATATCTCTAAAACCTCTAGGATCTCTGGTTATTTATTTAGTTATTTTGTCTTTGCTGTTGTTATAGGCTCTCTAAGTTTGGCAACAACAATTTCTACTTTCTGCAAAAGTTTTTATTTTCTGAAGTTATTATCAAAAATAGTTGTTTTAACAGCAATCTTTCTAAACTCATTCATATTGTACAGATTCTCTCTTTAGTACTCTGTATTTGCGCATCTTCTTGTTTTGTGAGATTCTGTATTTGCGCATCTTCTTGTTTTGTGAGATTCCCCTTATTCTGCAATACTTTAACCTTTGTCAATTTCTCTAATTCCTATTTCTTCTTAACTATATTTCTTTCTGTTTTATTTCTACTTTGCTTTTAAACTCCATTTTCATTTTATCCTATTCAGTAGCTATAACTTTGCTATATTCTCTAATAACTTTCAGATAATTTCCACTATCTATTCCTTAAATTCCTCTGTTTTTAACAAGTAGGTGGGAAACCACCATTGTCTCATTTTTAACCCATTACCCTGCATTTTTATCTTAGTTTTTGTTTGTGCATGTTCTGAAGTAGATGTGTGTCAAAGTTCCCAATTAAATGCAAATGTTCTGTGAAATATAATTTCTGTCTAGGTAACTATTGTACCTTGGGGAATAATATATAAATTCTGTCCAAGTTCTTGCTACTGAATTCATATCTTCCATACCAAACATTTGTATAAATTTCTTCAGAAATTTTCCTTTTTGCAAATAAAGTTTTAGTCCCCACCTTTAAATGATATTCTCCGCTGAAAGCTGATTATTTCTCTCAAAATTTTCTTAAGCTCCATAATAGCAATTTTTGATGAATATAAATACACAGCATAATCCTACTCCCTTGCCAACAGTCCCTTAATACCACAGATTGATCATTGTCTTTTTCCCCTGTTCTGTCACTATTGGAGCCCCCTAACAATTAGTATAATTACTCCCTTTTCCTTTGTCCCTGATATTCTACTGAATATCCATTCTAAAATCCTTTCTTTGTCAAGTACATATACTCATTTGTTTCCACATCTCATGCAGCATTGTAGTTTGTACTTTGCATTTCTTAATATAATTCGGTACTCTTTCTTTTTTGTCGGTACATGTAAGGCCATTAACTTGCCAAGATAATATAGATAGTGTAACCATTGTTATAAAAAGCTATACATGACAGTTTTGTGTGGTTTCCAGCTTTTTTGTTATATGCACAGAGTAATGTTTGGCAGGCTGATCTTTTGTACAGTTGTTTCTTCGCATCTCCATTTGAGCCTATATTGTATTTTTCAAGCCTTTTTATTTTAATGGAAACCTTCAAACAAAAAAAATAAATACCTTTTCAAATCACCCTTATTCCCAGTTAACTTATAACAAACACACACAACTGTGTACATCTTCAAAAAGTGAAATTTAACCCTCCATATAGGAACAGTTGCACCAAATCGACAGCTGCACCCTCAGACATTGCCTGCTCTAAAATTAAGGTTGCCCATGATAAAGCTCATGCTACAGCCTGTGTTTCCACTTACACTGATTGCTCTCTGTTTTTTTTCTCATCTCTGTTGCACTCCAAAATGTGAAAAGCAGCATGTATGCTTTCACAAAACATTAGCTTTTAGCCTTAAGAAAAACTGCATGGGCTCCCTTAAAATAAAACTGAATTGTACACTGTTCTATTAAAAACATTAAATTATTAAGGCTGCTAGTAAGTCTGTATTCTCTTTTTCACTTCCCATAATTTCAAACTTTATTTTTCACGTACTTGCTTGCCATTACATAAATGTTGCATTTCCCTTGGCAAAAATGCTCAGAACTCACAAAATTAATTGTGTACTCCAAATTGCTTGCACCTGCAGGCAGCTCATCTCCATGAAAGAGTATTCAGCAAAAAATCTTTGTAAATTTCATTTAGAGCAGAGTGTACAGCTGCCTTCAGCTGCATACTTCTTGAATCCCACTGAACATTTGTTGATGGAAAAAGACAACAAACTAATATGTTTGCAGTTGTAAGAAACATAGCATTTTTCATGGCTTTCATTATTTTGTCCTAGTTTTAAAGCCTGTTTACAAAAAAAATCACCCGTTTATAGCTTTAGCCAAAGGCAATAATCTAGACATTCCTCCTTGTAAAACAAGAGGAAATATCATAATTCTATTCACAGTATAATCAGTGCACTGTTACACCCCCCCTACTCATTGCATAGTAACTTGCCTTTGTCCAGTTTTTCCTTCTCGTCTTACAACTAAAAACACACTTTTTTACTTTAATATCCTTAGCATTTACAACAGTCACCAAAAAGCCCCCACTACATTTAAAATACCCCTGACTACGCACTACACAAAACTACTTTACTATATATAACATGCAGTTTGTATCATGATATATTTTATACAAACACTAATAATTAAAATTGTTTTACTTAGTTACCTTTCCCCTTTTGCTGTCCTACATGCTAATGAGATAAACCAGAGTATATGCCTTATAGTCCACCCACAAGTTTAACAAAGTCAACAAAAGTCCAGTCTTTTTCAGCCACTTTTTCTTGCTAAGACATATTTCCCAAATGTGATTGATGCTTTACAATTTCCCTTTTATTCACTAATTTCAGTGTTGCTGATCTTCTTCCTGTTCATCTCCATCCCCAAAAAACAGACTTCGGTTCAAGTCCAAGATACTCATGATTCCTCTAGTCAACTCTTGTACTTTTTTCTGTCTTACAAGCATCTTCTTTTGGAGAATTGGAAAAGATTTCACTGGCAAAGTCTTTCCATGAACCTTACAGTCAGAAGAATGAGAAGTAGTGTCCCCTTCTGCTTGCTGACTTACTTTTTTGATAAACATCTTTTCATTTCCTCCATAGCCTGTTCTGTATCAGAAAATGATGTTGCTCCTCCAGGAGAAGTATACTCTGAAGACAGTACTTCCCTGTCAATACTCGATTGCTGGGATAAATGGATGAATTTGCTTCTCTTCTGCCTGGTGAACAGTGACTAGTCATTTTCCTGGGTTTATAGGAGGTTACTAGGCTAATGACCTTAGCGCCTTTACAAGCATAGCCATGTTATACCCGTGTTCCCTAATTAACCTTGGTTACATGGTCGTTATTTGCAGAGTGAATCTTTGATCAGCACTGACTGCCCCTGTGAGTTTATGCATGAAATGTTTCTACAAACACTTTGCTGTCTCCAATTTTTAATACTTTGCTTTTCTGCCAGATTTGTGAGGATCAACTCTTTCTGGTGGTATAATTGCATTTTTACTAATGTAGGTTATGACTGCTTTCTCATGGCCAGGTTTGGAGCATACACTTGGATGTGCCCTTTCATTTAACAAATCCTGCTGTGGAACACCAGTCCAGTTGCTTATTCGCGCTTTCAAAAAATTAATGCAATCTCTTTGTTCCAATTTATCTGATACAGCAGAAAATCTCAGGTTTTCTCTGAGCACTCTGTCTTCTAACTATACTATTTTTAGAAATAGCCCTTCTTGAGAAGCCTCATACTCAGCCAGATTTTTCTTCATTTCAGCCTCTGATGTTTGCAGTTTTATCACTTTATCTTGAACAGCTAGTTAAAGCTTCTATTTTTTCCAGCCTTTTGTTATTTCAGTTGATGTATTCCTTTAGTTTTTCATGTGTTTTAATTACCTCTAAGTAGATTTGATGTATTTTCCTCTAAAGTATTGGAAGCCATCTCTTGAAACAAAGCTGAAGGCTGAACTGCTTTTTGTTGAACAGCTGCAGAATCCTTCCCCGGCAGTGTTTTCTCTTCAATTTTCTGGTTGATTTTCTTTCATATTTTCCAAATGTCTTCTTTGCTGGCATCCACGCAGTGTACTTACTGGCCAGTAACCAAATTTTACACAGAATGACAATTCTCACTTTTCTCGGTTCCTGTCTTCACACTGAGATAGCTGAAATTAAAGCCATCTTGGAAGTCCACCTCCCGAACCTAACAGTTTTCTTTTTCCTAAGATTCTTCAGCTCTTTTTCAACCTAGGAGTCATAGAATCAGTACCATCATATCAAAGGGGCAAAGGCTTCTATTCTGGAATGTCTCTGTCACCAAAGAAAGAGTCTTCTTTGAGGACAGTTCTAGATCTTTAGTTTCTAAATCCAGCATCCAAAATTCAAGATGTTGACCCTTCAGAATCCATTACCTCTCATTCCCCAAGTAAGTTTTATATTAATAATAGAGCTAAACATCACATTCCCATAGCTAAAGGCTTCGGAGAACTTCTCATATTTTCTTTGTCTGGGTCACATTATCAGTTCTCTGCATGCACTTTGTGTTATCTACAGCTCCAGGGATATTTACAACATGTCTAACTGCACTCATAGCTCATTGCAAACTGAATGTCATTCACAAATTACCTTATTTAGACAACTTAACTCATCTTTGTAGAGTCTTTTCCCAGGTATCAAGAGTCATTAAAACGGGTTCTAACCAGACTGGGGCTCCAGAAAAATATTCAGAAATCCTCCTTGACCCCATCACTCATGATTGCCTTTGTAAGCTGTCTTATAGACAACCTGCAGCAAAAGGGTTTTTTGACATAGGAGAAGGTGGATTTTTATCTGGAAACTTCCCTAAGCTTTTCAAATCAGTCTCCAACTTTAGGCAGGTAGTATCTCAGGATCCTGGGGTTCAGGGTCACTATGATTCTTATGATTCCTCTTGACAGTTTGCACATGAGAAAGATGCAGTGGTTTCTAAAAAAATATATAGACCCAACATTTGCATCCTCTGGAATGTATATTCTAGTACTGGGCTTTGTAAAAATGAACTGCATTAGTAGAGACTACCGATACAAGCAATTGTAGCACTCCCCTTTTCTGCTGTACCTCCAAGCCAATCTGTAACTACACATGCCTTAGATTTTGCTTGGGGGGCAGTTTCTATTGGGGTAAAGGTGCAACACCTGTGGAACTCTTCAGACAAACCAAAGTACATCAGTCTCAAAGAGATGTGGGCTGTGATCAGGGTTGCCAGATTTCCGATTGCCCAGGTAGGGACAAACAAAGTGAAGACTTAAAAAAAAAAAAAAAAAAAAAAAGGTCTTTCACTGTAAGTGAAGACTGAAAAAAAAAAGGTCTTCCACGCTAGGTTCTTTAATGCGGAACATCAGAGTTCTGCATTAAACAAAACTAGCTCTGTGTTTATTTTTTATTTGATTGACCCGGGCCAGTCAAAAATAAATAAACATGGAGCTGCTTCTGTTTAATGCGAAACATTGCAGTTCCGCATTAAACAGAAGTAGCTCTGGTTTGCGATTTTTTGATTGGCCCATATACCAGTATATGGGCCAATCAAAAATCGCTAAACACAGAGCTACTTCTGTTTAATGCAGAACTGCGATGTTCCGCATTAAACACAAGAAGCTCTGTGTTTAGTGATTTCTGATTGGCCCATATGCCAGTATACGGGCCAATCAAAAAACAAAGTGGAGGCTGCCCAGGATTTAAACCGGCAGTGCGGGCCTCGGGATCAGGCTGCTGATCTCAGGACAGTCCTGCCCAAATAAGGACATCTGGCAACCCTGGCTGTGATCCATGTCTTAAAATCTTTTGGTCTGTGATCCCTTGGATCTCTTCAGATAAATACAGACAACACCACAATAATTTGGTACACAAACAAGCAAGGGTCACCAGGTGTACCTTCTATTTAAGTTGACTGATGGCTTTCGAAAGTTGCTCTTCAGCACCCCTTAACCTTCCAGGCACCTTATATTCCATCAGAGTAAAATATAGTGTCAGACAGGCTGAGCAGGACCAAGACTATTCTCATGAATGGAAATTGAATGAGGGGGATTTCCAGGAATTGATCCTGCTGTGGTGAACATGTCAAGTAGATCTGTTTGTCTCCTTGCAAAACAGATAACTGACAAACTCTGCTCCAAGACTTCTTGCAAGCAAACCTGGAAAACAGATGTTCATTCTTATGTACAGTAATGTTTCTTTATGCATTTCCACCCTTTCCACTGATATCTAGGGTAATATGACTTTGCAAATATCATTGTGGTAACTCGCTTTTGGCCCAGTCAGCATTGTTTCTCCACTCTTATAGAACTGGAAAAGAGTATTTAACACAAGATCTGAAGTAGTTTACTTCATTTGATCTTCAGCCTTTGGGTATCGAGCCGGCATCTTCACAAGCATATGCTCCAAACTCCTCCCCCTACCCATAATACATCACCACTACCTTCCAACCCTCAGATCTCATTTGCCACGGCTTTGCTTCGTTACGCATCGGGATCCTTGAGCTCCAGGTTGTGAGTAGATTTTGGAATTGTTTTTTTCCCCGTTTCTTAGTGTTCAGTGTGTTTGCTGGTAGCGTAGTTCTCCTCCCTTCCTCCCCCTCGCTGGTGCGTTGAGTGTAGATACTTTTCCTTAGTTTTTAGGTAGTTCTGTAGTAGTTAGACTTTTCCACTCCCCCCCCCCTCAGCCTTTTGTGTGCTTGTGGTTCTGAGTGTGTGGCGAGTGGAGAGTGTCTTTAAAAATCCCTTTTTTGTTTCTTGGGACTGGTTATCGCTGATCTCCCAAAACAAGTCTTCAAAAGATGCACTGAGTGTGGCCACAAACTGTAGCCTACTGACAGCCACACTCTTTGTGTTCTTTGTTTGGGTGCTGCCCATCTATCAATGGACTGCAGTATTTGCATGGCCTTTAACCTGTGAGCCCTTAAAGACCATAGGGCTAAACGTATGATGAAGGGCTTGCTCCCTTCTATGGAGGCGGCCGCCTCCACTTCTGCTTTGGTCAAGGCTGTGACCGCCTCTTCTTCGACTACCACCCTTGCTTCTCCTCTCTCCCAGGCTGGGACTCATCCTCCTGCCTCTAAGCCTGTGGAAGGAAAGCATATAAAGGGCAGAGATAAGGAGAGAGAGCATATGAGTGACAAGAGGAAGAGGTCCCCGGACCTTTCGTCTCTGACCGGGCCTCCCCCGAAACTTCAGACTAGGCACCAACCTGAATCCCCTCAGCTCTGATCTCCTAGGTTTTCTCCAGAGCCAGAGGAGTCCAGGCCATCTTCTAGAGCTTTGGTTCTTCGACCCGCCAGGTCGGAGTCCGTGTCTTTGTTGCGGCCTACCTGAAGCTGACATGGATAAAATGATGCGGAGATTTATTCACACATAAATTCAGATGGGAGTCTTGCCAGCCCCCTCTCCCTCTGGAGTGGGGAGCTCACTTCCCTTCTTTACACCTATATCTCCTTCTCTGATATGACCCCCGGTTTCAGGGGGTCGGCACCGATGGTACCTGTTTCCTCGATGCTGGCAGCTGTCTGGAGCGTGTCCAATCTGACTAGTTTGGATCTGAGTGGCTCTTGGAGCCGTAGCCTAGGTGTCGGATATGAGGGGGGTGGAGCTTTTCCATCTGCTCCTACCTTGTCGGGTCACAGCGACCTCCTCGGCGCTCCGTCTACTTCGGGCCCAGCTCTGATTCCTGCGTCGGGTCCGAGGAGAGTGTTTCCCTTACTGGTGTCCCAGGAAGCTTGCTCTCCTTCGGCGTTTGATGTCGTGGAAAGGGTTCTCTCCAATTAGTCGAGGCCCCTGACTATATCTTTGGACTCCGCCTCAGCTCCCTCTGCTTTGTGTGTGAATCCTGTCATTTTACCACAGGGACAGCCAGTGCTTGACGAGCCCCTGGCGGTTTCCCTTGAGGAACAACAAGTAGTTTGCAAGTCCCCTCCAAAAAGCCCCACCAGAGAGGTTCCTCGCAGGCATACATGCAAGAGGAAGCACTTGGACTCCTCTCTGGTGTCCCTCATTGAGGACACTGATTTGGAAGATGGGGAAGGTTCCCCCAGATCACCTCCCGAGGATGTCTCCTTCGGTGACATCATGAAAATTTTGCACCAGCGGGGAGGTTGCTCCGCCCCAAAACCTTCCTCGGATGAACCAGTGTTCCTGGAGGCTTTTGGAATGGGCCCATCTATGTCCTGGGTGTCCCCCCATGGATCCATTAGTGGACTTGGTCACCTCACGGGCTTGGAAGGAAATGGACACTGTGGAACCAATCCCTAAGCGCCCAGACAAAATATTGAGCCCCCCTGAAGACAGACCGGCTTGGAATAAAGGGTCCCCGATAGACACTATGGTGGTAGCAGCCACCACCAAGAAGGAACTAGTCCAGGAGAGTTCCTTGGTCCATCCTCCTGACCATGAGTCTAGGATGATGGATTATCTATGGAAGCGCGTTTATGCGTCAGCAACCTTTTCTATCATGGCGCTGAACTATCTGGCCCATGTTACTCAACTACAGCGCGACCTGGTTAAGGAACTGGCTGAGTCTCCCCCTAAGTCCATGTTGCAGGAGGACAGGAATATGTTCACCGTGAGGATGGCAACCTTGACAGCGGTTTCTAATGCGTCTATGCGACTCTTCTCGCAGGCGACCAAAGGAGCCGCTGGGTCCGGCATTTTCATGGGGCGTAATGCCTGGCTCAGATTGTGTCAGTTCCCGGAACCCTTCAAGGCTTCTTTTCGAATGCCCCATATGACGGCTCTTCCCTCGTTGGTAAGACCATCCATGACACCTTGGTCCAGAGTGAGAAAGACATGAAGATACTGTCTGCCATTGGAATCCGCTTCTCGAACCCTCAGTGATCCTTTTCCTGGAATCAGTGAGAGCAAAAGAAGATGTGGTTCCGGAAGTCTGTTTTCCTGGGATACTCAGGGCCCTTCTTCCCCTAGAGGCAGAGGGGGACAGGACAGATGCCGATCTAGAGGCAGAGGGGGTCCAAGGAATTTTAGGTCTCAAGAACCATTCTTGGACAGGCCCACGCAGCAACCTTCAGCAGTTGCTTGACTGCTGTGCTATGGAGGCAGTCGGGAGTCACCTGTAGACTGCACCTGGCGACATGGGAGTCTGTGTCATCAGACCGTTGGGTGCTTCAGATAATTTCCAGAGGCTATTCAATCCCATTTATGGTTCTCCCTACACCTTACAAACACCTCCCAGATGTACCACCCAGGCAAAGGGAGGCAGCAGCGCTAGAGGTTTCCAAGCTGCTAAAGAAACGAGCCATCAAACACGTCCCCACAGATCAGTCTGGCTTGGGCATCTACTCCAGTTTTTTTTGATGCCAAAAAAGACGGGGGACTTAAGGCCCATTCTGAACCTGTCTACTCTGAACCTGTCATTTGCCAAAGAGAAGTTCCGGATGGTCACCTTACAGTCCATCCTGCTGTACCTGCAAGAGAGCAACTGGATGTGCTCGTTCGACCTCCAGGACGTCTACTATAACATAAAGATGCACAGAAACTCCAGGTGGTTTCTCCACTTCCGGCTAGGTGCCTATCATTATCATTTTCGAGCCCTACCCTTTGGTCTCACCACAGCCCCCGGGTGTTCACCAAAGTGATAGCAGTAGTAGCGGCTCACCTGAGGCTTCAGGGGATTCAGGTCTGCTGTTAACTGGATGATTGGCTCCTTGCTGCTTCCACCAAGTATCTACTTTGTCGGACCAGAGACTATTTCCTACGTCTTACACACTATCTAGGGATTACAATTAACACAGCCAAATCTCTTCTGAACCCTGTCCAGGTTATAGAATACATAGGAGCATGGATAGACACGTTACAGACAAAAGTTTTCCTGACTTCGGAGAGAGTTCAAAATATAAGGATGCATGCCGCTTTCATTTACCGATCTCATCTTCCCTCAGCAGAATCAGTTTTAAGGGCCCTAGGTTCTATGGCAGTGACGATAACACTTCTACCATGTGCTTGCTTACATATGCGAGTACTGCAGTGGACTCTAGTGGTGTAATGGTCTTTGTTGGATCTTTTGTTGTCACACCCAATACACATAACCAAAGTCTGCAGGTCATCCCTTCTGTGGTGGATGCAATCTTTGGAAATATTGGAAAAATGACCGTTTGTTCCAGCCCCTGCCCAAGCCACAGTGACCATGGATGCCTTCCAGCTGGGGGGGAGGGCATTGTTCGGGAAGGACAGTCCAAGGCATGTGGTCCCTGATCGAGACCAGTTTGCATATAAATGTTCTGGAGATGAGGGTGGTCCTTTTAGCGTTGCAGGCCCGTCATCCCTTTCTACCTGTGGGAACCATTGAAATCCAGTCAGACATGCCGGTGGTGTGGTATATCAACAAACAAGGAGGGGACCAGATCTTACCCCCTTTGCTGCAAGGCCATGAGAGTTTGGGAATGGGCGATCTCCACAGGTTGTTTTCTGGTAGCAGTGCATATTCCGGGGTGGTCCAAAATTTTGGCGGACAAACTAAGCTGGACTATTCTGATGCCTTACGAATGGTCTCTGAATCCTTCAGTAGCGGAGCAGATTTTTCTAGAGTGGGGTAGGCCTTGCTGCGTTCTCTTCGTATCTCCTTCCAACGCAAAGTACAGCGAGTACTTCGCTCTGAACCCCCCGCCGGGGGAGTCCCCCAGAGACTCTCTAGTCCATGTTTGGCCTCCCAGTCTTTTTTATGCTTATCCCCCTGTGCCCCTCATTCCGCAGTTCCTACAGAAGACTTGTCGACTGGGGTGCAAAGTGATCCTCATTGACCCGTTTTGGCCTCGCCAGGTATGGTTTCCCTTCCTTTGGTCTCATCTTCTAACTCCTCATTGGATCTTGGATCCCATTCAGGATCTCATTTCTCACCCCTCGAGGTTCCTTCATCCGAATCTGGACAGTGTGAAGCTCACAGCTTGGCTGCTCCAGTTCGCTTAATTGCTAGGACTCCCATATTGTCTTCTTTGGTCAGGTCTGTACTGGTGGCAGCTCATAAATCAAAAAAAAATCGTCCACTAGGAAGATTTATTGCAGCAAATGGAAGCGTTTTTTTCTTTTGGGCCTCTCAAAGGAGTTTAGATCCTTTCACGGGTCCCATTCTGGTTGTCCTTGACTTTTTGGCAAATATTTTTCAACAAATGGCTAGCTCGTCTATGGTCAGGGTTCAACTAGCCGCCATTTCTCATTTTCACGTTGATGAGAACTCTGCTTCTTTGGCTTCTTCCAGATTGTGCAAAGCCTTTATCAAAGGTGCCTTCCTCTTACGTCCCAAAGATCCCATCCTCCCTGTGGGACCTTACTATGGTACTACAAGTGTTGGTTGCCCCTCCATTTGAACCTGCAGCAATCACAGATCTTGAGTTTTTGTGTTGGAAGACAGCCTTTCTAGTGGCTATCACCTCGGCTAGGAGGGTTTCAAAACTTCAGGTGTTGTCTGTCAAGGTCCCATACATGTTTTTTCATAAGGATAGGGTTTCTCTTCACACCAATCCTTCCTTTCTCCCAAAAGTAGCATCTGAGGTTAATATCAATCAAACTATCAATTTACCTGTTTTCTTTCCAAATTTTACAAACACAATTGAATACAAGTTGCATTTGTTGGATGTCCGTAGACAGTTATGGTTCTATTTGCACAGGACCAGAACTTTTCATAAATCTGACCAGTTGTTTGTGTCCTTTTCTAAACCTTTTTGGGTAAACCTATTTCCAAGGTGACCATTGATAGGTGGATCTCTCTATGTATTCTTCAGATCTACAAGGATAAAGGTTTGTCTCCTCCATATCAGGATAGAGCTCACTCAACAAGGTCCATGGCTACTTCTGTGGCTTTTTGGTTCAGAGTATCCTTTAAGGACGTTTGTTCTGTGGCTACTTGGTCCTCATCTCATACCTTTATTTCTCACTATAAATTGGATTTTATTTGTCAAAGGAGAGCATCCTTTGGTTCCGCGGTGCTCCAGAATATCCTTCCATGAGGGTCACCCAGGTGTTTAGTAGCTGGGGACTCTGTCCCACAGGTTGAAGATCAAATGAAGTAAACTACTTCAGATAAAGAAGTTATGTACTCACCATAACGTTCCATCTGAGTAGCTCTAATTAATTTGTCTTCAACCGTCCCTCCTGCCTTCCCCCTGGCCTTACCATATGGGCAGCGCTCATAGCTGGCATTTTGTGTGTGTAAGGTGTTTTAGTTCGGGTTGTTTAGTGTAGGGTGCAGCAAACTCAATCTGAGGGTTAGAAGGTAGTGTTGGTGTATTATGGGTAGGGGGAGGAGCTTGGAGCTCAGAGCAGATGTTTGTGAAGCTGCCGGCTTGGATCCATTATGGATCCAATACCCACAGGTTGAAGACAAATGAGGTATAACTACTCAGATGGAATGTTATGGTGAGTACATAACTTCTTTTTTCCTCATAAACTGGACCTACTCGCACAACATAGGGGGAGTTTGATATATTCCAGTCTCAAACATAAATATCTTCAACTGACTGCCTGGATAATTCAGTTCTAATTCCTTTTCTCAATTCTTTCCAGAAGATGTGTGGCATGTACTGTAGGACATAACAAAAACTTGCTACTAGGAAATCTTATACTGAAAAGTGGAAAAGATTTTCTAGTGGGTGCCAAACCAATATCCAGGGTACTGTTAGTGATCATGCATCATCGGTGCTCAAGTATGTGTGACAGTTACTATCCTTTGACCTCTCTTACTCCTTAGTCAGCATAAATCTGGTAGCCATTTGAGCGTGTATGCCCAGGGATCCTCCATTTTCTTTTATGTTTTTAGTAAAACCGTTTCTTAAGGGAGTTTTACAATTAAGATCTCCTCATAAACAGGTTGCTTCTTCATGAGATCTTAATTTTATGTTGAAAAAGGTAACCATGTGTCTATTTGATCCTGCCCATCAAGCCAACTTAAGGTTCATTACATGGAAAACTGTTCTTCTCATTGTTCTGATACCTGCAAGAAAAGTATACAAGTTGCAAGCTCTCATGATAGGTGACCCTATCTGGTCTTCCATAGAGATGGGATCTCATTAAGAACAAAAAATCATTCATGCCAGAAGTTGTTCCCGAGTTTACTTTAAATCAAGCCATCAATCTTCCAGTGTTCTTTCCAGATCTGAGAACCAGGGAGAGAAGATTCTGCATACTTTGATTGTGCTTAGGCAACTTATGTGCTGTCTTTTATTGTCTTAGAAAAGCTAATCATCTATTTGTTTTTTATGTTGGGACATAAGAAAAGAAACCTGTGTCAAGACACAATTTCCAGATGGTTGTCCTCAGCCATTGCCATTTTTTATTCCCACCATGGTACTCCTGTTTTAGGTGGTATAAAGGCTCATTCTACTAGAGCCTTGTCTCCTTCATTGGCATATTGAAAAGGGGTAGACTCTAGACATATTCTAGAAACAGCTACATACTCTTTTCTGTATATCTTTACAAGGCATTACAAACTGGATTATTTTCCTAGATCCAGGACAGGTTTTGGTAGGGCCATTCTCCAGGGGCTCCTGGATCCATGACCTTCTTCCTCCTCCTCCTAGGTTGGATGGGCTTGGTAATTAACCCATATGGCCTGCTAATAACAGTTTTTGTTCGAATACCTCACCCCTGCACTAGCTGCACTCACTCTCCATCCCCATATTTTTGTATATAGTTACTTGTTGGGATATAGCATGCTGTTACATGCTTTAGTTGTTTAGGATGATGAGTGTGCTCATTTTTAACTTTAGGGCAAGAAAGTCCTGAAGGTTATTCACTCTGACTGCTAATTTTTCCTCCACAGGCCTATCAAACCAGCAGCCAGAATGAAGTTGTGGGAGAGAGACAGAGCTTTTGGAAGCTGTCCTTTTGTTGTGTCCTGTGTAGGACACAACCCATATAGCCTGTAGAATTCGAACTGGCTGCTGCAGCAGTGTGGAATTTGAACATCTATCATGAAAAATGTAACTTTGTATAAGATAAACACACACAGAGATGCAACTGCTTGTTATAGGTACAATAATTTAATAATAGGTGTATTTTAATATTGAGACTTAATTCCTTATACGAAGTAGGTTGTGCATTGGGGGAACAGGCAGCCATCTAAAAGCTGACATAATCTGATAAGCATGCAAATTGAAATTGTCACAGTTGGAAGTACAAGAGCTTGAGTTACCTCATTAACAGCAAATCTCTCATTCAGGCCCAAGGTTGTTTCAGAGTTTATTTTGAATCAACCCATTGATCTCCCTCTGTTCAATCTGGATCCTCAGAACTTGCAGAAAGTTATGAAGAATGTGAAAATGTGAAATATTATCCATAGTTGCATTAGTAATGCAAAAATTGACTGCAGTACTGTATATGGTAACATGAAGGGACCTACCTGACTTTTTCAAAATCCCATATTATCGAATCTCAGTTTGTTGACACTCAAAATATCGCACTCCCACTTCATTGAAGCAGTGGAACAATGAAGATTTTCCCAGGGTAAGTCACCACTTAACCAAAAAGAAACAAAACCCAAACCGCACCATAGCTAACCCACCCAGGCGGGGGCAATGCCCCCCACACCCCCTAACTAAATATGTCAACTCAGAGGTCACAGTACAGTTGGGAAAAGAGCAAAGTTCACCGTCTCGCACAACAGGTTACTTACCCTTGGATGATCTTCATTGTTCCGTTGTTTCGATGAAGTGGGAGTTCAATATTTTGAGTGTCAACAAAACTGAGATTCGATAATGTGGGATTTTGACAAAGACAGGTAGACCCCATGAAGACATCCAGAGATACAAGTGTTAGTTGATAATGCAATTATGAATAGTATAAGTAATTTAATGCTTGAATGAATGCCATAAAAGTTGTACAACCTACAGGCAAACAGATGCTGCAGTTGTCCTTACAATATTAAGGCACACATGTTTGCCACTGGTACTTCATCTAACATGTACAGTTTCATAGATTAATACTGGTGCTTTGAGTACTGCAAAGTATCATATGCATATTTTGCATGTTTTTTTGCAATATCACAAATAAATGCACCAACTCATCTAGTACAGAGACTGATAAGTTGTTGTCAAAGAAATAAATAATTCTTCCATTGATACATTAGAGCTATATTGCTGTCCTACTGAGAAATGTAGTCCTTTGTTTGGTGTAATAGCATTTTCTTTTATAAATTTGCAGTGTAAAGTCAGCATCACCAAATGTACTTGTACAGTAAAATAAATACATTGCCAGTCATCTAAGTAAAATTTAGGGGATATTGCAGATCATAAAACATACAGTTTGAATAAAGATTTTTGAGAAAACCTCTTAAGAATGTGGTTTCCTGACATAAACTGCTTCAGGAAGCAACAGGGTTAATTAGCCTCCTGCTATTCAGGAATCAGTGAGTTAATGTAAAACAGTCAGTGTAATGTAATGAATGCTAACTCATACAGTGCATATAAAAATGGTATGTATATTTTACAGTGAGGAAAAAGAGGTCTGTAATATATAAGATGCATAGCTTTAAATGCTAATACCTAGGTACAAGGAATTGTGTGTTATATGGTACACATTTCTTGAAGGCACTGTATTAAAAAAATACTGTTGAGCATTCAGAGAGATATTCAGGTGTTGCATCACCTTCACAGACTTACACATCCTGGGAGGTATGAGATGAAAACAAACCATCCTGATACAATTCTATTTGCAAACATTATTCATTACAGGCCACATTGACACAATTGGAGTTGCAAAATCTATACGTCAGTTATAATCTATCCAGTCATTGTCAGTCACACATTACATACAGTAGCTCATTCAAATCCTGCCTTCCTGGAAACCTCCTTCCTCCTGTGCATGTTTTGTTCCCACAATTCCCATTTTCCTGTGTAATTTGCTCCTACTCTTTTCTAAATATCCCAGTTCCAGTTGTTTTATCTATGTTACTATATTCACTACTTCTGTTACAGTTGGTTTAGACTTTGATTCCATTTTCTAGTAATTGCTTTTTTGACAGCCATCATAATTAGACTCAGCAAGGCCTTACTATGTGTAGGCAATTCCGATTCTGTATCATAGCTCAGAAAATCTATTCCGCAGTTACACCAATCTGCTCACCCAGCACCTCTGATAAAGCAGTCTGCAGGGAATCTTTAAAGTCTGGCAACTCATTAGACTCCCAGAAAATATGTTTCCAGTTACCTCTTTCTTTTCCATCCCACCTCCAACATTTGCTGTCTACCTGTGGAAGAATTCTTTGGACTCTACTTGAGGTATAAAAATACCTATGTAAACACTTCCAAGCAAAGACTCTAAATCTTCTAGACTTTGTTGCATATTTGGGAAACGTACATATATCCTCCCATTGCTTCTTTGTGAATTGCTTATCCAATTCTCTTCCCAATCCTTTCTAACCTCCTTTGATTGAGTCTTATATTTATCATGCAGTATTTTATATGCTGTACTAATTATTCCTTTTTTAGCATCAGCTTCTGTTCTAGATTCTACTAAAAACTCTACCAGTGCTGGTCTGTCATTTAGGACCCCCGTTGGCAGTCTCTACCAGCAGTCCAAATAAATTCTTGGCGCCTTCCCAGTCTATTACCAATCCTTCTCTAGTTATTTGCTGCCAGTACCTTGGTTCCTTTGCCAGAGTTCTCCAGTAAATTCTAGTCCCCTCTCACCTGTTGTCAGTATCCCTAATTGCTGTCATCCGTCAGCAGAATCTCCTTTCTCCATTCCCATGTTGGCTTAGTTCTTAGAATACTTTCTGCTACTTTATGAATATAATATTCTGTTTGATTATTGTTATTCTCCTTAAAGATCTACATCCAAAATTCCAGTTTCTCCTTGTTTCTTGAACTTCCTCCCTATTTCATCCAGTCATTTCCTGTTAGTGAGGATTTGGGAATCTGTCTGATCAGGCTCTTCCACTGTTGGTGTACTTCACTGATCAAGCTATTTAGATCAAAGAGAAATGCAGTCCTCCTCTACTAGTGCAAGTTGTTGTATGCATTTTCTATTATTTCCATTGAATTCACACCTGATTGTGAAGTTCAGAAAAGAAAACCCAAAACTTATCCTTGCTGGCCTGTGAAGGCCAAGAAAGTTTTTTTCAGACTCTCATGTCCCTGGCAGCACAAGAAATTAACCTAGTTCAAGTTGAGGAAGTCCTCTTCAGCTGTTCCCCCAGGACCTGGCCGCTATTTTGGATCTCTTATTCCTCCTGGTTCTCCTGACCAGAGTTTCAGAAGTGATGGAGATTGTCAAGAAGTCATCCAGTTGTAAAACTTACTCTGCTAAGCTGAAGATGTCTTCCTCAGTTGGGGAGGGGGGTTTATGCTGTTTTAGTTGGCAAGCATACAGACTATCCCAATATGTTGTAGGTGCCTTTGTGATGTGAGTCTTGTTATTCACTAATTAGAATATGTCTTCATTATCTCTATACATTGTGACCTTATAGAGGACAGAATTGTGAGCAAGCTGTGAGTGGTTAATGAGCTACATAAAATGTATAACCCCACACTTCCTTGGGTCTTGAAACTCATGAGTGGGAGCTTGCCCACCCTCCTTTTGAACCAGATAGATGCTCCTTTCAGTGGTATAAAGCTGTGCTTTTGGAATCTCTAAGATGCATACCCACGTTTCTAGAAAACTGTGGTTTCTGGCAAGGATTTGATGTCCCTTTGGACCAACGGAGCTATGGCCAAGCTGCCATTGGTTGAACATTTCCTTTTAAGTTTTTAACATCTTCACCCACCTCTGAAAAAAAAACTTTCCTCTGTGGGACTTAAAATTCATATTTGAAGACTTGCACAACAAACTTCTTTCAACAGAGAAGGTGCTAATATGTGGCTGTTACCTGTGCTTATAGGATCTCTAAGCTGCAGACCCTTACTTATAGGGAACCATATTTGATCTTTCACAGGCATTGTGTGTCGTCTAAGATGGACTTCAGCTTTTCCCCCAAAACAGTTTTTTGAACTTTCTTTAAATAAGTAGTGTTTGGTTTGGCAATTAGCACAGAGAATTAAGGCTCTGAGCTGTTAACAAGGTGCTTCTGTAGTAAGTGGTACAGGGTTTGATTCCTTCCATCTCTGTTTGTCTAATGTGTGGCTGAAGAAGTCATTTAACCAGACAGCTCCTTAGTTAATCAAAAGGGATACTTTGTTCAGCTGAGTTATAAGAGACTAAACAAAAAAAGTTCAATTATATCTCTAACAGAAAAATAACTCATTGGTGAAACTGGATTAATGCCTGACTCACCCAAGTAAATACAGATAAAATCCAACAGAGAGGTGTGTGGCAAAACAACGGCACTCCAAAAACTACTTGAATAAGAAGTTCTTTTATTCAAAAAAGTACTGAATAAAACACAAGAAAAATGTAAGCGCTTTCACAGTGTATCCTACTGCTTCCTCAGACGTATTTACAGAAAGGCCTAGCAATTCCATTTAAATACTCCAGTTGCAGTCAGTCAATTAATTAAGTTAAACAAGATCATCCATCCTTAAAGGTACATACATAAAAACACTTTTGGATAATATGAAAAGTGCTTTAAAATATATAATTTAAAAGATACATTGGATATATATGAATGAAGATGATGATTATATATAGAAAAACTTTTAATATAAATATATAAATATAATTAAATAAACTTAGATGTTTTTACAAAATACTAAAAATGCATGCTTACATATGAAGATTTTAATACAAATTTCGGATAATATGTGTTTTTTAAGTTCATATGTAAGCATATATATTTAACACTTCAGTGCTGCAGGATTAGACCTTACAAGTGTTTGATTTTAGCGTTCTTCTGGCTTTGGCCTTCTGAGAGATTTGTTTCTCACTACTTGAGTTTCTTTCCATGAATTACTCTCTGCACAAGGCTTTCAGAGTCAGATGTAACAGATATGATGTGATTGTAATGGTTAACCTGTGAAGAAGTACTTTGCAATTGATCCTTGTTAACACCCGTCTTCACATTCTCCCTTGTATGTGGATAGTCTCCCTATCCTGCAGGAGCAAATGGACTTTCTAATAATTCAGACAAGTATTTGATACATTACTACTTATTATGTTGCTCACATGCTTTGTTTCTTGTCTAACAGGTTGTGTTTTCTCAGTGAATTAGGTTAACTTGAGGAATGCAGAGCTTAGGCATACTATCCTGGACTCATGGTGTGTGTGCTTTTAGTAGCTTCACACCCTTGAGTGCATCAGTGAGGCAGAACTGTTCTGTCAAAATGGGGATAACAAGAATAGGAAATCACAACAGTTAGTTGCTGCAGAAGATTTCCACTCAGATTAACAGGAATGCTGACAATGTTGTTTTATGTTTGTCTGATTTTTTCTTTGACTTCACCATTTTCTTGTGGAGCACAGTGGCAGAGGTTCATACATTTGTACATATATATTTTGTGTATTACAGATGAGATACACTGCACTTTCATGATTAAAAACAAGGGTGTAGGTGAATAGTCTCTGCTAGAGTAAACCAAGAAATGCTAGCATCTATTGATAGTGGCACATGCCTTCAGCATGCCTCTCTCAGCCGTCAGCTGGGTTGAATCATTTTGCAATTCAAAGGAACATATCTAGCTCTAAATATTTCTGTTATTCAGTGAAAGGTGGAATTGAAAACCCAAAACTGCATAAGTAATCATTTTGTATTGTTTCATGTAGTAGGAAACCACTCTCTGAATATAATTTTTGGATATTTGTTTTATGTATCAGTTTTAGAAACTTGTTTCAGAAATTGAAAAGTGTTGGTTTAGGGTGTTAAGAGTGTTTTTTGTGCAACCGTGGCAAGGATGTATTCAGAATTAAATGACTAGAAATAAATTATATTACTTTTCCTTGTTAAACTTATTTTGCCTTTTTCTGTTTTTAGATGAAAGATACCGATGGCTATGCAGAATCAGGTGATGGATCAAAAAAAATTGTGCGGAAAAGAGTGATACCAAAACAAGAGTGAACTGCTCTGCAGCTGCAGCTCATTTGGCATATGTTTTAAGATGAGAATGCTTTGAACAGTGCCCTGCAGATTCAACCTGTTTCAGACAATGACTTTAACTCATTCTGAGACTCTTTCTTCATTTACAACTTGCAATCTTCTGACTTCTTAAAATGCCTGTTAGTCTTCCTTGAAAATCTCCAAAGAACTGTAGTTTTAAAACCACACAGCTTTGCAGATGATTACTGTTACATATGTAGCTGCAGTTAGTTGAAGTTATTGCTAAAAAATGTATAAATGTATAAGATCACTTTCTCGTAAGATACAGTGATATAATGTTCATATGGAAAAAGCAATGCAGAGGTAATGCATTTGTAAATGGTGACTTGCCTGCCATTTCTACAGTGCTGGGTAAATGATGTACCATTTTTTTCACAGTAGTATTCTGTTTTATTATTTTTATCTTGTTTGGCAAGTTATACACATGATATTTCAAGTGTTAGACTTCCCTGTTGTCCACAGTTAATTATTACATAAAGCTTTTGCATTTTTTTATTTAAGAAGAAATTGATAAAGAAGAAGTCTGAATGCCTTAAAAATGACTGTTCTTAACTGTGTACATAAACGGAAAAAAACAGAGTTGTTAGCAATGTTGATAAAAGGAGTACATATACTTTTCTTTTAGAATTTTATAATGTTAATGCCAAGTTAGTCAAATCTTTGTTTACAGTGCTTTTGAAAATAAATATTTAATAATATTTGTTGTTCTGTTGTACACTAGAAGACTTAATGGGATTAATCTGTGATGTGAGTTTGAAGTGTTTGGGCTAAAACACTCTTCACCTGATGGATTTTACCACCTAGTTTGTAAGTTGCACAGATGTTAGGATTCTTTCTCCCAGTACTGACAACTTGGATTCATGAATTAACTCTGAACTTCTACTGACAGAGGATCAACCAGACTGAGCAGCTAAGAGCACGGAGAAGGAGGGTGTGAAGACTTGGGCACCCAGGTTAATAGCAACCTGACTTTTGACCACCACGTTGCCTCCGTTGTACATAAGGCTTTCTACATGGCCCACCTCATAAATAAGGGTATTTTATCTAGGAGCAAGGAAGTCATAACATCCCTGTACTCCTCCCTTTTCAGACCCATTGTCGAGTACAGTGCTCCCTTTGGCATGTACCTTACCAAGCACATGCAGCAGTTGGAGAGACCACAGAGGTCCCTGACCAAATCCAGGGTTTCAAACAGCTCTCCTATACAGTAGGCTATAAGCCCTGGCCCTCTACTCAGTCTCATACAGACTGCTCAGAGGTGACCTGTGTCAGGCATACAAGGCCATTTCAGACGCAGCCTTGATGGAGTTGCTGTATATCCGTAAGACAAACTCCACTCATGCAACCCACACACAAGGCCTTAACCTGGTCTGTGACATTAATAGAACTTGTTGGCGGGATAGATTTGTGTCACAAAGACTCCCCCATATGTGGAAAAGAGTCCCTCTCTTTGTCAAGCGGAATACCTCTCTAGCCCTCTTTAAGAGGAACCTGGACAACTGGATGGGAAACAGAAAATACACCCCTGGGATCCCACCTGTGTCCCTGCTGGACAGGGGGAAACAGGTGCTGACTATGAAGGAACATGAAAAAAAAAAGCTTATAACAGCCTCCCAGCCAATAGCCTAGTATCATCTTATGAACCTAGGATATTTTTAGCTGAGTAACTTTGGAATGTGCTACAGGTATCAGTACAGGAGGCTTGATTGAAGGACAGGATTGGAGAGCATTGGCATAATTCCATTATTACCCCTACTCAGTGTAAGTGGAAATAAAACCTGGGGGAAAGGAGGCTGTGCCTGTAGAGCAGCATTTGGATGGCTGGTGATCCTTCACAGTTGTAATGTCCATCCTACCTCTACTAAAGTATGAAGACCCATACAAAAGAGCATTTACATATAGCCATTGGGACTACCTTCCCTAAGAGGAAGGGGTCCAAATTAGGAGAGGCCAGAGAATGTGGTTGGCCAAAATTGACAGCAAAAGCAGGTGGCTTGTATTGAGGAAAGCACATCCAAAAGCGAGTGGAAGACAGGGAAGGTCTATTCTAAGTGTAGAGTGGTGGCATAATGGTTGGAAGTACAATAACTCAACTTTATATCTTAAAGGTTAACTTCAACATTATGCAAGAGAAATGCAAGACCTTGAGTTGAAGCCACATGATATTCAAGAAACAGAAAGCCTGTCATGAGTAATAGATGTTTAACATTTTCTTATGGCATTCTTGAGTTTGGCAGATGTTCATTTCCAGAAGTTTGTGAGAGGTATGGGCCTTGTATGCAGAAGACATACTCTACACAGTCAGCAGGTCAGTAGAATACATAGAGAAACAAAGATGATAGGAAGAGAAAATAGTTAAATGTTTCTGAACAAAACTGAGTGGATGCAGTCAGTAAGCTGAGATTCTCATTGGTTGCAGACATCACTGTCATAGGCTTTGGTGTCTTTTGCACCCTTATTGAATACTATTAAATCTTTTCTGTCAGAAAGAAAACATCATCACATCTGTTACCAACTCAGAAGTCTTCTGGACTAAAGTCTTCATTATCTGTCCCATTGGTAGTTTGAAATCTGTAGCATCAAAAAATTTCAGGAACCACAGCCCTATTGGAGCTTGTGACTTACAGCCAGTACAGAATTAGTCAACTGTCATTATTGAGTGCTGGCAGGCTGGACAGCAATTACCTAGAGTTCTGCATCCCCCTTTAAACGCAAGAAAGTGTTTAAATGAGTGCAACAGTTATTTTCCTTATTTGTTCAAGTTAAATAGTTTTTCTTACATTTAAGCAGCTTAATCACAGCACAGAATACTGCAAATTCAGTAATGCCATTAAACTACATTGTAACAATAGTACTACATGCAGTCTGCCTTTGAAGCATTCTAGGCTTGAGTGAGAAAAACAGTCCACACAACTAGCAGTGCAGGCATGGAGGGGAGGGAACACAGCCAGGAGTATACCAAAGTGTTTTCAAGCTGTATTCTGTGGCCTCACACTTCTTTACCCCCTAAATAAGAATGGTGCCTCACCCACCTGCAGTTTATCAGTGGTGTCATGACCCCAAAATGATGACCCACCTCCAAGCCGGTATTAACCTAGCTTGTGGTTGTCTAGTAGCCCCCAACACCATGCTGTCATTCAGCCTGATGGTTGGGGTTACATAACAGCTCCTTTGAAATATGTGGTGCATTGGCAGTGTCACAGATATCCACATGTAAAGTTAATGTACAGCTTGGAAGGTGTGTCAGTTTAGTCCCCTGAAAAAAACAAATTATTTGTATTGTGTCGTAGCAAATGGCATTCATGTGTATCAGTTGTGGTTGCTAAAGTACCTACTGAGCAATTACATTCTAATCTTACATAGTGGAAACTGCATTTGTGCACATATATTAAAAATCTTTAGCCTTTAGTACCATTATAAACTAGTCCTCATATTTGTAAGCTCTATAAGTTAGTAAAGTTGCACAGAAAGTGCCAAAATATAGATGGTAATTCTGAACTCATTAAAACTGTAATGTTGTCAGGTTACCCAGACTCATTCACAACATTCTTTATATATTTTTAAGCATATCTTATGTTATCAGCTGACCAGATTCATTCTGCATGTTCTGGAGCAGCTTGAAGATCTTTTCTGTGAAAACTAAATATCACATCCTGAGTAAAAACCTGCGTCCACTTAAGCTATCTTCACTAAACTTGCTACTCTTTGGTGATATCCATCCTAACCCCCATCTCCTCTCTTCCCACTAATCCCCCCCAACTCAACAGCATAGACTACGTCCCTCACATCATCCAAATCTTTATCCATTATGTCACTTAGCATACAGAGTATCCTAAACAAAGTCACCCCTGTACACTCCTGGATCTCCTTGCTCACTCCAGACATCCTTACTCTTTCTGAAACCTGGCTAAAACCACATATTTACAACTCTGAATTTCTTCCTCGAGGCTACATTTTTTTTTCTGGCAGGATAGACTTAAGAAAAAGGAGGTGGTGTAGCCTTTCTCTACTCCAAACACCTCTCTCTCCCCTATTTCAATCTCTCCGCCAAATTTCCATCCAGCAAAAATTCTAATTGTCAACTGCAATTTAAATAAACACATAAAAAACTAGCCATTGCTACCATCTCTATTCCCCCAGATAATAACACCCCCACTCTTGAACTCTTTCTTTCCTGGATTTCACAGGCTATCACCTATGATAATTGTCATCTTTGATGTCAATATAGTCTGGAATACACTCATAGGTTCATAGGTTATAGGTTCATACGTTCATACTAGGCTATCTGCCCTAGGGCATTTATAAGCCTAGCCAGAGTATGTTTGGCTTTCGCCTCCCATTTTAAATTAATTTTACTATGCCCTTTTTCGAGGTTAGTATACTGTGCCTCTGTCTAACAGTGACACAGAAGTGATACCCGGGGTAAACCTACGATCTCCCATCCACTCATCAAGATTCCTCTTGAAGAGAGTCAATGAGGGACTCTGCCTAACCTGGACTGGGATTTTATTCCAGAGTGAAGGGAGCCTCTGGGTTATGAATCTGTCCCTCCAGCATGTCCTATTTATTTCAGTGCTGAGGTTCAAGACTCTCGAGCGTGTAGCTCGATGGGATTTGGATTTTTTGAGGTGCAGCATGTCCCTTAATTCCGGGTTGGACATGGCTTTATACGTCAGGCACAGGTCACCTCTGAGCAGGTGGTATGCCACTGAGTAGAGCTGGAGTTTCTTTAACCGGGCAGCATATGGCATCTGTTTAAGCCCTTTGATCCTCTTGGTGAGGTACTTTTGGGGTCTTGCTGCAGGTGTTTGGTAAGGTACATCCCAAAAGGGGCATTGTACTCGATTATGGGCCTGATGAGGGATAAGTAAAGAGGCATGATGACCTCCCCTAATCTAGATGTGAATCCCTTCATGATTAGGTGGGCTATATAAAATGTTTTTCTAACCACTTTGGCCATGTGGTTGTCAAATGAGAGATTGCTATCAACTTGGGTCCCCAGGTCCCTAATTACTTTTTCTGTACTTAATGGATTACCACCTATGTGGTAATTTGTGGGCACTTTGTTTTTGCCAAAGGGGATGACTATACACTTTTTGGCGTTTAGCTTGAGGCCATGGCTGTGGCACCAGTTGTGTTTCTATGAGGCCCTTTTGGAGGATGCTTGTGTCGGCTGGAGAGTCGATTATGGCGCCCAGTTTGCAGTCATCTGCGAACTTGGTTAGCCACAGTCCTTCTGTGTTGGCCTGTACCTCCGAGAAATATATACCAAACAAGAGAGGTCCCAGGACTGAGCCTTGTGGGACACCACTTGTAACTGGTTTGGAGTCTGACATGGCTCCAGCAATTCTAATCATGTGGGTTCTGTCCTTGAGCCAGTTTGCAACCCATCTAGTGACATAGGGGTTTATATTTAAGCTGGTGAGCTTATCTATAATGCCCGAGTGGGGTATTGTATCGAAGGCTTTTGCGAGGTCCAGGTAGGCTGTGTGGACCACCTTCCCTTCGTCAGTGGCCTTGTTGACTGTTTCAAAGAAGTTGACCAGGTTTAAGAGGCAGGATCTGCCCTTAACAAAGCCGAACTGGGTAGGATCCAGTGTCTGTAGGTCCCCAATATCTTTATGTATGAGGTCCATGATGATCCTTTCCATAGCTTTGCAGACCAAGCTAGTCAGGCTTATGGGGAGATAGTTTCCAGGGTCCGTTGAGGCACCACCTTTGTGGAGAGGGACCACTGTTGCTGTATGCCACTCTTTGGGTACATATCCTGTAGTAAGGCTGAGATTGAACAGTAGTTTTATGTTTGGGTTTAGCTCTTCTTGGAGTTCATGTAGGATGCAGCCCGGGACACCGTCTGGTCCCATTGATGCTGTGTTTTTTGCTTTGGAGTGGGCGGCTCTTACCTGAGCATCTGAGATGTCAGGGGGGCAGCACTCTGCTAGGATAGATATTTGCCCTTTTGGTGGGGAGGAGGGGAGAAGTTTGCGCTGAACCTGTCAGCTAGGATGTTGGCAATGTCTGTGGGTTCGGTGTATTTTTTGTCATTTTGGACTAATTCTGAGCATATCTGGGAATTCCCACCCAGGTTCCTAACATAACTAAAGAAAGCCTTGTGATTATCCTTAGTATCCTGTGCAATTTTTCTCTCGAAGCTGGCCTTAGATGATTTTATGAGTGCCCTTAGTTTTTTGCTAATACTGATCAGAGATGCCTTCCCTTTTTGGGATTTTGCTCTATCATGTAGTAGCTTCCTCCTTCTATTGTATAGTTTGTTTATGGCTGGGGTCCACCAGACAAGACATCTGCCTTTGGAGGATTGGGTCTTGGTTTTATTTGGGATTGCATGATCCATGCATTCCTGAAGTTGTTCATAGAATGCCTTTATAAAGGATTCTGCGGTCTGGGCCGTATTTTCTACAGGCCCGGGGGCTTTGAAGGATTCCACCTTGGTTTTGAGGAGTGTGAAATTTGCTTTAGAGAAGTTTTTTACTGTGGTTTTCTGGGTAGGGGGTGGGGTCAGGATGTGAATATCCAGTGAGATCAGTTTATGGTCTGATCTTACCAGTGAGGGATACACTTCTGGTCTGGAGCATAGAGTCCCCATGTTGGTGATGATCAGGTCCAGTATGTTTTCCCCTCTTGTGGGAGTGGTAACAAGTTGTTCCATAGCATTTGAGTTTATGAATTCTAGGAACCTTTGGGCTAGGGTGTTGGAGCTAGAGTAATGCTCCCAGTCTATGTTTGGGTAGTTGAAGTCGCCCAATATAATGGTGTTTGGAGAGACCGTCATATTTTCCAGTGTTCTCAGGAAGGCTGAGTGGGGTTCCTGGGTTTGGGAGGGTGGTCTGTAGCAGGCTATAAACTGGAAGGCAGTTTTACCCACTGTTAGTTGCACATGGATAGTCTGTGATGCTTTGTGCTTTGCCACCAACCTGGAGGTGTGGGTATCTTTGATGAATATCGATACTCCCCCTCCTTTTGTGGTTCGGTCCAAGTTTTGGGGCCGAAAAGCATGGTATGAGGTATAACCTGGTAGTGCCAGGGTGCTCTCGGGAGCCCTGAACCAGGTTTCTGTTACTGCACAGATATCGATGTTCTCCATGCTAAGGAGAGTTTCAAGTGCGTGCATTTTGAGGTTTGGACTTCTGGCGTTGAGTAGCATTACTCTTAGTTTCTTATCCCTTGTGATACCTATGGAGGTGAGTTTGTCTTTTGAGCCTTGCCTAAAAAAAGCACTATGGGGTTAGCAAGAGCCTTTGCCAATATCCGAAAGCCCAGGGGTGACAGGTGCAAGCCGTCCCTAGCGAAGCATCGTGGCTTGTCGAGCATATCATCCCAGGCTGACAGGCATCGGATCCCCCTTGAGTGACACCAGTACTTAAGCCAATTGTTGAAATTGATCATCTTGTCTTCATATTGTGGCATCATTCTTGGTGAGGGTAAGATGCTACTCAAGGTCAGGGTCATACCGGCCTGGGCTACATGCTCAGAATGCTCCTCTATGTCTCTTTTCATGTAGTCCAGGGAGGTACGTCTCAGGTCATTCACACCAGCATGGACAATGGCTGAGTCATATTTGTACTTGCCTTGGAGTGAACTGAGTGCTTGTGTTATGTGGCGGATGCTAGAGCCCGACAGGCTGCTCACCGTGACCTTCTCCTTGTTCAGCCTGGTGAGCGGGACGTCAGTGTGCCTGACGATACAGTCACCTATTACAAGTTTATCAGGTGTGTTGTTTAGCCTTAAGGGCTGTGACTGTTCGGCACACTGGCTTTGTGAGATATGTGTTGCACGTGTTTTGTTTTGGGGTAGCGGTTGCTTGGGTGTCTGCTTTGGAGGTCTCTGCTGCTTAGGCAGATCTTTATTTAGAGCCTCCGAGTATGTTTTTGTGTGATTATGTGTTTGGTTTGCTGTTGTGGTAGGTCTATGTGAGACTGGAATTGTAGTGAGTGTGGTTTCCTTCTCCTCCTGACTGGTTATGCCAGTACTGAGTTGAGAGAGCTTAGCCTCCAGTTTGGCTATATGGTTGCATCTCTCACATGTGTTGGAATTTGTTGGGAGGAGGAGATGGTTGTCTGTGTACATGAGGCAGTTGTAACATTGCCTCAAGATTCCCAGGTTCACCAGCTGGACCGGAGAGGAGATTGACAACTGAACTTTGGACATGCTAGAATAATATTGGGAATTCCTTTATAATTGAAAACAAGAACCAATGGGGAGTGAGGGTGTAGTGCTTTTAATTTTTAGTGCTGACTTATATAATTGCTTTAGTGAGCAAGTGCCAGGTAACTTAAGTGCAATGTGTTACCGGTAACTTAAATGCAAAAACGACAAACAGTAACTTTCTTTCAAGTGAAACAAGGAAATAAGTACAGTAAGCAATGCAAATATCACTAGGGATCCACAGAAGCACTGAAAAGCCGCATTTTAGGTGGAATTAGCGTTCCAGGGAAATAAGCAAACAAACAACAAGCATACAAACAAAGCTAGATTCAGCAGGCCTGGATCTAGTCTATGCTACAGCAAACAAAATGTACCAATTTCAGTAAGAAACAGTTCAAATATGCAGGCACTATAAACCTTTAACCAGAAATTCCCAGCTCAGAAGGGCAGAGTCCAGCCTCTCCTCCCACAAGAGTGCAGACCACGAACCTTCTTAATGTAAAATAACTGGCCTGAAGCCCAAGTGCATAAACCAGAACTAATACACTTTAGGAATAACAGACACTGAGCTCTCAATCAGCAGTTCCCAACTTAGAAGGATGTAAGCTACCTGTCCTGTCACCATAGACTCTCCCAGCTCCTGCATAAACCTGTTTGATTTCTCCCAGCTAATCACTACCCCCACTCATCTACACAAAATCTCCAACACTGGCAAACAATGGACTGGATCTTGACATCCAGTCCTAACCTTTACCAAAACCCCACCATCCTGCCAGACTCCCTTAGTGACCATCTTCTCACCACTGTAGAAAGAGAATCTCTCCAACAGCAAAAAACCCACCAATATAAAGAATGCCGCAACTCACCAATTTTATTATAGATACATTTAAGCTGATGCTCTCCTCAATAAATTGGTCATTTCTACAGACCTCGCCTTGGAAGATGCTATCCTAAAATTCAACAGCATCTTCCTAAATACTCTCAACTCTTTGGCCCCCTCTAGGAAAATCAGACTAAAGTGCCACTATGTCCCCTAGTTAACTCAAGCCACTCGTACCCTGATGTTAAAGAGGGATAGCTCCTGGAAAAGCTGGGGGAAAAACTTACTTTCTCTCTTTCAAATCTATAAGGAGCTCCGCAGCGCAAGCAAAAAAACGGGCCATCCTAGATAAGATGAATTTTTACCAGAATCCACTCAATAATCCACACTCCAACCCCCCAAAATTCTGGCATTCTGTAAACAAACTAGTACATCCTGGTAACCCTTCATCACCTAACCCCTGCCCAAACAGCTCCTCCATGGAAATAGCCACCTTTCTGAATTACTTATTTTTAGAATCTATCCAAAAACTAACCAAAAAAGACAATAATGTCTCCCCTAGTAACCCCACAACTTCCCTCCCTACATCTTTCTCACTTAAACATGTCCTAACTAATTACATGAGGTCACTTCTCGGTAAACTGAAACCATGCTCACCATCAGCTGACAATCTATCCCCCCTGTTTCTGAAACTTGCTGCTAATTCGATTGCTTTCCCCATCTCCATACTTGTAAATAGATCTGTCCAAGAAAATACGGTCCCAGATATCTGAAAAAAATTCTTTTACCTTTTCACAAAGGTGATAATTCCACTGATCCCTCTAATTTTCAGATCTATAGCCATCCTCTCTCTAAAATACTGGAAGTGTATTCACAAACAGCTCCTCAATCATCTGTTACATGAAAATCTCCTAACCCCTACCCAACATGGATTTCATCCTCATCATAGCACATCTACTGCATGTATATCTTTCACACATAGTATTGCTAAAGCTCGGGATGATAATAAATTAGTCTCTTGTCTATTCCTCGACCTCTGTAAGGCCTTTGATACTGTCTCCCAACCTCTTCTGCTGTCCAAACTCACTAACCTCAATCTTTCCAACTATACTATAAACTGGTTCAGTAGCTACCTTTCAAACAGATTTCAATCTGTCAAATGGCTATCCTTTTCTCCCTTCCTAACTGTAAAAACTGGGTTTCCTCAAGGCTCCATTCTTGGTCCTCTTCTTTTCAACATCTTTACTAACTACCTCTACACCTCATGTCCCCTCTCTACAGTAATACAATATGCTGATGACTCTACCATCATCTCCTGCTCCGACAATTTATACAAACTACACACCATCACTCAACAGTCTCTACACTCTGTCGAAAAATGGCCAACATCAAACTAACTACTGCAAAACCCAAAGAAAACTAAACTCCTCCTCTTTCTACCAAAAGCATTTGAACCACAAAAATCAAATTTCACAGTCATATCCCTAAACAACACGACAATCACTGTGGAAACACACAAAACTGCTTGGTGTGACGGTAGATGATCAACTCAAATTTGACCTCCATATTCAACAAAACATTAAAAAAACACCAGAAATTAGGCCTACTATATAAACACAAAAACAATTGTATTAGACAAATCCAAACCCACCCTTGCACAGGCTTTCCTACTCCCCAATCTTTTCTATGCTGCCCCTATCCTCACTAATCTGCATTCCAATCTCTTATCTAAATTGAAGCTCATGTATAACAAAATTGCTGGATTTGCTGCTAATATGCCCTATCGATCTCACCACTATCTCTGAAAAATCACCAATGGCTAGAGTTACTCCATGAACTCCTTTTACCCCAGCTGTACATAACTCATTTCATTCTTAACTGTCCCACGTCTTGCCCTGCACTCTCTTTCCTCAACTCCTACTACACTCCAAATCGAGCTCACAGCAGTATCTTCTAGAGGTATACATGCCAAAGAAAAACAATGGCAAACTCCTATACAGCCACTCCTTAGCTAACACTTGGAACAAATTACTTCTACACATACGTTCTATTACCAACACTGATTTCTTCAAAAAAAGAGCTTAAATCCCACTTGTTTAACTCATGGTCATGTTTATGCCATGATCCAACCTAAACTTCCTACTAGTTATCTACCAACTTCCTCCGTCTTCTTATAGGCCAAACTATTACTGCTCTCCCAATTTCATAGGCTAAGATTATTTGCTTTGGATTCTGTTCTTACACTGTAGAACATTGTTGCTTAGTATTTGTATATAGTATTTTTCTCACCTATTTTTATTATACTATTCTGTCTAACTTTGTATCTGTACTTCCTTATAACCAACTGAACTGCAATCAACTTTGTACTGAATGTTTATTGTAATTTTTGCTTAATCTGAGCTGTCCTCCTTGGGCCTTCACTGAAAAAGGGCTTTCTATCTAGTCGGACTAACTTGGTCAACAAATGTGAAAATAAATAAATTTAGCCCTTCACAACCCTAAACATAATATACACAGTTCCACAGTCACACAAACTCAACAGAAAGGGAAATCCAAATATAAAGCAATCGCTGCAGGCATATGCTTAAAAGTTGCAGCAGTAGTGATCTCTTGTGGAAAAGAGTGACTGATGAGTTGTTTAACATCCGGCAATTTAAGTGAGCTGTGTCCTTGTTCAGTAGAACTAATGTGTCTAACATATTCTGTAGTTGACATCAATTCTGCAGTTATGATTCATATTGGTTATTGCATTTTACTTTCTATGCATTTTCTTTCAGTTTCTTTGAAGATAGGTCCAGTTCATATGTCATGTCTCTAAGAAAAACTTTAACATTAATTATGTATGAGTACTGTGGAGGAATTACACATACGCAGAAATAGTACTAGGCAAGTGATCACAGGGACCATTAGATGCCTAGCCAATATACACCGCTATGTAGATATACTTCAAAGTTTTTGCCCCCCTTGATAAATATTTAATAGTGCTCTCCTCTCAGATCAAACCTATTTGTGTCTGCCTATCCAGTTATCAAGACAGAGTAGTACCTTACATGACCTGTAATGGTAACTTATTACATAGGCTGGGATTACATTAAGTTAGGAACCCGACTCACCAGTGAGTCTTGTTTACTTGGTTTAAATTTAGCACCCTAGTGTGGGTGCTTGTAAACCCACTGGTTTTGCAAAAATATAGGAGGTCAAATAAAAATGGGGCTTTCATGGCTCAAAACGTGAGATTCAGGTCACCTCACAGCAGCCAGTAGATTACTGAGTCTAAGGAGAGTTGAACTAATCTGTCAGGATAGCTGAAGAATTTAAGGCCTTGTTGACTTCCATTTGAGCAATATGATTGGAGCTGTACATATCAAAGGGGTCATTGTACTAGCTGATGGATCTAATAAGGGAAGACTATAGTGGAAGGAGTCACTTCTTGTTGATGAAGATATTCCCCTAGAAATTAACTTGACCATATAGAAGGATTTCCTAACTATTGTGGAAACATGGTGAACAGCATTTTTGTTGAACTCTGCTGTACTTTATTGCATTTAGCATTAGGCCATCTTCAGTATATCGGGTATTTGCATTTATTAGCCATTGTTGCAGTAGTTTACTATTGGTGGATGAGCGGATAACAGTGCTCAGCTTGCAGTCATCAGCAAACTTGGCCAACCACACTTCAGAGATATTGGCTTGGATGCCTGCAAAATAAATGCCAAACAGGAAATTGCCCAGCACTGATCTCTGTGGTAGTTCACTTGTTACAATTTTATGTCCTGAGAGAGTCTCAATGACTTTCACTACTCCAGATCTGTTGAGAAGTCTCACGTTATAGATTGCTATATAGAACCAGTAGTAAAGTAATGTAAAATGTATGACTTTACTGCACATGTGCAAGAAATAAACAAGTGTTCATTCATATAAATGTAATTTCTGCTACATTCACAGTGCAGTCAATGTTGTTCATGATCTTTCCTATTTAGTTTTATTGTTTGCATGATTGTAAAGCAGATAGTTTGGCACAGTAATGATGCACTGGAATTCTCAACATTTCTGCAGCAATGCTGAGTTCAGGATGCACACTGCTTGTTCAAAAAACAGCTATTTCAAAATGTTCTCAGTAATTCAGTGCATTGATAACAATTTTGCTAATATATTTTGAGTTAGTTTAACACTGTTACAGCAAAGTCACACAGTGATGATTCATCACATCCATCCTCCTCAAATATTCTGATTTTGTCAAGCAGCTGATTTGCCCATGTAGGATGCTAGGCAAAGAGTGAGCTTGCCTCTTGAGTCACTGCATAAAATTCAGTAGGCTTTGTAACATTTACTTGTTTGGGGAGTTTGCTGTAGAATACTGCATATCCCATGTCCCTTGTAGGTGATTATCTGCATCAGTGACAGATTGTATTGAACTGCTATGTGTAACAGCTAAACTGCGTTGGGGAACAACATTTTAGCTGTCTCATTTGGGCATCCCAGTGGTGTAGCAGTTGCTATTGCTGTCCCACAGCTCTTGGTTCTTTATGTCCTGGTCAGTGTATTTTGTACAGAGTATGTATGTATGTATGTATATATGTTCTCCTAGGAGGGGTTTAATAAAGCCTACAGTTTTTTTTTCCTTGTAGGCATTGTGCCATCCTGCTCACACAGCTGCGAACATTTTTAAATTCAGTAAGGGCTGCTGAGCGGCACTCACGCACATTCCAACAAGGAAACTTCTGTGGCATGCAAATCACCTCATAAGCAGGTGAATCTTGTGCAAATGAGGCAGGTAGAGTGATCCAGCAAGCAGGTAGGCATCTCTTCAGACCCCGTGTCAGTGTCTGTAGTGTACATAGAAGTAATTTGTGTACAGGAGAGTAGACAGACAAAAGGGGTTGTAAAAATGTAGATATTTGCACAGAAGTGTCATACCACATACACATATGACTGAAATTATCCTGTGTGTCGGAAAAATGAAAGGAAATAAGTTTTTTTTTTTAATAATCTGGGCATGTTTGCACAGTGCACCCCAGTGTGCAAACATGCTTTATAGAAAAATTTTTAAAAAAGTGAAAAAAAAAAACAAATTAATTAGTATGTGACAGAAATGTATTACATGACTGTATGTGGATTCCCTACAATGGTACATTGGTGCTGTTGCTAACTTGGTTGGGTTCTGAAGCATGTAGTTTCCAGTATGTGAGCACAAATACCTATGTAAATGAGGTGGAGGTACTGAATAGCAGAAAGGAGTGATTGTGTCTGTATATCCCTTTCGTGTAGGCTTAGACCCATGTTGTTTACAGAGGAGGTAGTTGACACCAGGGGGTTTGTCTAATGACTTTTAAGCTCATTGCAGCTTAAGTGCTCGTGTTTGTGTGGTGCATCACCTGGCTGAGCATGTCCCCTACAGGGGGTGTGTCTACTAACGTCTAAGCTTTGTTTACCTTCCCTGCACGTGTTTGCTCAGCATGCGACTGCACTGTGTGTGTTTTAAAAAAAAATATTTAATTAGCTTTGACCCTTGTTTAACCTAAAATAGGGCCATGAAATGATGGTAATTATATTGTAGGCAAGTGCAATGTATCATAGTTACCCAATCACACACACTGCACCTACAGCAGAACTCTATAAAGTATGCATATACCCTACATTCTGATTTTTTCCCAGTACTCTGCACCATTGCAGTACAGACTTGGGAATTTTAACTGAAGAATGCTAGGGGCTTTTGCAGGTCTGCTGCACCTGTATGCGCAGGATGCTGAAGTCACTGCTGCTGCTGACAATAGGCCTAGACAGAGAAGGAGAAGAGTGTTCAGGCCCAGGGTAACCTTCCAGGAGCTACATGAGCTGGAGATTGAGAGCACTACAGGATGGACAAGGACATAATACAGAGAACTCACTGAGCTCTGCTGCCCTCAAACTCAGACCCAGAGCCAGCAGAGGGGAACCCATCCCAGTGGAAACAAAGGTATGTGTAGCCCTTAGGATACTAGCTACAGCTACTTTCCAAAGACCAACTGGGGACATGATGGGGGTCTCATAGCCATCAGCTTCTAGGGTACTCCACCAATTCCTGGATGTCATGCTACCAAATGCCATTGAGCACATTGGCCAGCAATATACAACACTTCTACCATGTAGCACACTTGCCTAAAGTACTGGGTGCCATAGCTTGCACTCATGTACATATCAAGACACCACCCGGTGAGAAGGGTAGAATCTATGTTAACCCCCAAGGGGTACCACTCCATCAACTGCCAGGTCATGTGCAGTGCCCAGGGGATTATCATGAATGTGTGTGATGTCATCCCTGGCAGTTGTCACAATTCCCATATCTGGAATGCTTCACAGCTGTACCAGATATTTGCCTGGGGGGGGGGCATCCCATACGGCCATTTACTGGAGATGCTGGCTGTGCCCTGGAAGCATGGATGATGACACCCATCAGAAATGCACACACACACACCAACGAACTCCATAATGAGGCATGCGCACAAACTAGAAACATCATAGAGAGTGTGTTTGTACTTCTGAAGTCATGATTGCAGTGCCTTGATATATCTGCTGGAGCCCTGCAGTACTCTCCAGCCAGTTGTGCACATATGTTCACAGTATGTACTATGCTACATAATATGATCCTGTGGAAACAGCTGCAGCGGGATCCACAAAGGGAAGGGATACACAGCCCCCCACCAGTGCCTAGGTTACCACAGCCACAGTTGCAAGAGGACTCGGAGGAGGAAACCCCTGATGATGTCCATGTAGGCAAACGTGCGCATGTCCAGTATGCCCTGACTTTGACTAAGAGACAATGCATAGCACATTCACTGACAACCTAGGGCCCTAGGGACTGATACCTTACTCCTACACACAAACATATAGTAAAATTGATGCTAGGCAACCCACACAACCTGTACCTATCTGTGTATTGGCTGTGTACTGCTTGCATCAGAGTCAGCCCTGAACTACAGTTCTGTCAACTGCTGCATTCACAAGGTAAGTCCCTGACCTACACACTACTTGTAAGGATTACTGTAATATTCTATTATATATATCGATCCACTGCAGTTATGTAAGGAAATATAGTGGGCCATTTGGACACAGGTAACATCCACAGTGGACTATAGTTACCCAGTCCACTAATATATGTTCCTTAATATTCACTAGGCCTCATGGTTGGAATATGCACTACATCAGACAAGGGAGATGTTAAATAGTGGGGTCACATGATAGTTGAATTACTGTGTATCCCAGCAGAACATGTGCTGTTGTTCCCCGAACCTAACAGAGCAGTTGTCCCATATAACTGGTTTAACAGGTCAGCAATGGTATATCAGCAGTGTAGGCAAACACAGGGCAGTAACATAGAAATTGATCACACATTGTATGTCACACTAATGCAGGAATAACAACGTACATATGTATGCTGTTGATTGTGTGATGAATGACTACTCTCTGGCTGGCAGCTTGTGTGGCTCAGTGGACTAGAGAAGTTAGCATGAGTAATGCCGTTGATTCAAATCTGAAAATGTCCACATCTTTTGAATGCAAGGTATTATTATGTTGGTGTTTTCACAGACTGTCAGTCTGTGTGTGGTGTAACATTATGAACATCTGTCACATATTACATCAGACAGCTGGATAATGCAATGGACATTTTGAGTGATGTGCAGTACAGCAGAAACAGGGACAGATGTCATTGTCTTTAACACACAAAATCCCAGACTGGAGTACAGGTAGGTGTGGCCTGGAGTCACTTTATAACTACTGACAGTCCCACTGGGCATACCCATACACTTAGTTAAACTGATCGCAGTCCTTTTGCCCCTTGATCAAAATGACCTGTTATGTATACATATGTTTATACATATATGTATACATGTCCGTCTGTCACTGTCTCTCTCTCTCTCACATACGCAGTATATCTGTCTCTGTGTATGAGGTAGACATATACCTACATATATATATATATATATATATATATATATATATATATATATATATATAGATAGATAGATATACATGCACAAACATAATTCTCAGCCTCTCCCCATATATCTACATAACACATATACATATCATTACACATAGCTACATGTATAGATACATCCATGTTATATACAGAAATGTGTGGATGTCTGTATTGTCCTACATACCCTAATACTGGTGGGTAAAGCTGTTCTATTACACATCTATAATGTTGCCCAGAAGATCCAAAGTAAGGGCTCAACAGTACATAATGCACTTACCTACAGACCCCAATGCCTACTGGATGTCACCACATAGACAGCAACAGGTGAGCAGGTGGTGTAATGTATAATGTCTACGCACGCATGGATAGTGCACATTGTTCCTGCCAAAAGGCTTGCTCATCCAAGTGCAAACAGCCACATATAGGCATACTGGTAACTGTACACACATAGGATAATAACAGATGTTAAGTTGTCTATCTTGCCTTCATTCTTGCTGGATGGGTTCGGAGCCGACCTCGGCTCCGATTCGGCCACTCTAAAAGCTCGAGAGTTGGTTCCACCGGCTCGAGGCTCCCCTTATATCCCATAATGCTAGGCGTGAGTTACCTCAGATCTCGTTTGCCGCTACAGCGATCGAGGTGTTTGGTTTCTACCGGCTTCTTGGTGAGTTATTGTAGAGTAATTTTTAGTCTACTTAAACCCCTTTAGTTTAATTCTAAACAGTTATTTCCCTTAGTTTAGTGGATTTTATCCCTTTTTATCTTCTATTATCCCCTTTTCCACAAAGAACTTATAAGTTCTTCCCTCGGGTCTTCGGGCCTTTTTCCATCCCCTAGTGATGTGTGTGTTTTTTTCTCAGGAACTTTAAAACTTTGATAGTGAGTTTTAATTTTTGAGTTAAACTTGTATAGGGTGTAATCAGTGTGTTTGACTGTGTGTGTGTGGTTACACTTTCTTCAATAATGTCTAAAGACTCAAAGGTCTCAGGCTTCAAGAAGTGTGACTCGTGCTGTCAGAAAATGTCTCTGACAGACGGTCACACTTCTTGTGTCTACTGCCTGGGACCTTTACACCTGCAGGACTCTTGTGCTGTATGCCATGGCTTCAGCCCCAGAGTCCTGCAGGAAAGAAAAAATAAACTTATTTTGAGAGGTTTACTTAAGCCTGAGGGTTCCCTTACTGTTCCTTCGGGAAAACCCTCCAAGGCTTCTAGGTCCTCGGCTCCAGCTTCTGAGCCGAGGCCTAAGGCTTCGAAACCTCCGTCTACATCGGCTCCGGCTGGAGCCGATGAGTCTCAGACTGCAGTTTCTGTGGATTCCTCGGCTCCGGCTGGAGCCGAGGTATTGGAAATTCCCTTGTCGGTTCCGACTAGACCTTCGGAACCGACATCTAGAAAGAGGTCCAGGTCACCGTCCCTTGGCTCCGTTCATTCGGCTCCAACATCTCCCTTGCTGTCTGAACGGAGCCATAGATCTCACTCCTCTAGGTCATCGAGGCTTTCGGACCATGACCTTCAGAGGGTTGTGAGTCGACTTCTTAAGTCCGAGGCACTGGCCCAAATGCTTCAGAGCCCGACTCATCAGTCGATGCCTGACCCTGTCCCTCATAATGTTCCTCCTCCAACTCCGTTGAGCTCGGAGCCGGGGCGTTTCGGAACCGAGACTGTGGTAGCGTCGGAGCCGATACAAATGTCTTCGGCTCCATCGTCAGTTCCGATTTCTTCCTTAGAAGAATCTCGGCGCCGGACTTCCCTCGTCGGCTCCGAGGGGGTGAGTGGCATCGGACCCTTGTCCGACCCCGCTCTCTCTCTCGGAGCTTCGGCGCTGGTGAGTTCGGCTCCGACATCGACCCCGGAGCCAGCACTGCCGGTGCCGAGGGAGGTTTTTAGCTTTTCGGAGTGGGGACCTCTGGCTCTGCCTGACAGGGGTGCGTTCGAGGTCATGCGGAGTGTGTTGGAACCTGGTTCAACTCCACAGTCGGCTCCGTCCGCCCCTCCCTCTTCGGTGCCTCAGGTCAAGTCGACTCACTCCCTCATCCCAGACCGCAGAGAGCCAGCTCCTCAGGAATCCCCTGTGGGATCTCATCCTCTTCCGAGGCCTCTCCTGAATTGGCAGAAGAGCCCCCTCGGAAGAGAAAGTGTAAGAGGAAACACATAGACTCACCTGAGTCCGTCACCTCTGACACAGATTTAGAGGATTCGAGGGTTCCCCATTCCCCTTCTGAAGATGTCTCATTTGCAGACATTCTAGAAATCCTCAAGCAGAGGGAAATTGGCCAGCCCTCAACCCTTCGGAGGATGAATCTGTGTACCTTGAGGCGTTTGGCTCGCCCTTCCACCTCCTGGGTGTCTCCCTTTGACCCCCTCATGCAGGTGGTAGCAAAAAAGGCATGGACGGCTCCTGACTCAGTGGACCCCACTCCCAGGAGACCCTCAAAATTTATCACGGCACCAGCGGATAAACAATTTCTGACCAAGGGAGTTTCTGTGGATGCTATGGTGGTTGCTGCTGCCACTAAGAAGGAACTAGCTGATCCTTCAGTGCCTGTCCATCCACCTAACAAGGAATCTAGGTCTATGGACAGGTGCGGAAGCGGATGTTCTCATCAGCGACCTTTGCAATGCGTTCGCTGAACTACCTATGCCATTTTACTCGTCTTCAAAGAGACTTGATCAAAGAAGCGAGTGACATGTTGAAGGATCCTACAGCTGCGGGTTTTCAGGACAAGATGAACATTCAGCTGGCTACCCTGAACTCCATAGCTAACTCCTCCATGCGCCTCCTTTCTTATGCGGCTGATGGAGCGAGCAGGGCCGCAGGGACAGGTGTAGCCTTACGCAGGCATGCCTGGATGCAGCTATGCAACTTTGCGGACCCCTTTAAAACGTCTTTCACTAATTCCCCGTTTGATGGATCATCTCTTTTTGGTCCTCAAGTGAAAGAAACCTTGACTAGGTAAGAGACAGATGGCAAGACTCTTTCTGCCGTCGGAGTCTGTTTTTCTACTCCTTCTAGGCCTTACCCCAAAGGCCAGAAAAGTGGGAAAATGTGGTTCCGCAAACAATCTCAAGGGACTTCGCCTGACGCACAGAGTCGGTTCCCCGCCAGAGGCAGAGGGGGGAACAACAATGGTAGACGTCGCCATAGAGGCAGGGGGGGGTCCGCAGAACCAGGGCAATCGAGAAGCCTTCTCTGATAAGCCCTTTCAGCATCCCTGAGGTGTTGCCCGACTGCCCACCTTCGGAGGCAGTCGGGGGAAGATTGTCACTGTACCCAGAAGCCTGGCTATCCCTGACTCAAGACAAATGGGTACAGTCCATCATTTCCGAAGGCTATTCCATTCCCTTCGTTCGCATTCCAAACCAATCAAAAAAATCCCTTCCAGATGTTCCACCCGCTCAAAGGGATCTTGCAGCTTTGGAAATTTCAAAGCTGCTTGCAAAAAGAGCAATTCAGCCAGTTCCAGCAGACCAGCAAGGATCCGGAATCTACTCCAGGTTCTTTTTAGTTCCAAAGAAAACAGGGGACTGGAGACCAATTTTGGATCTCAGTATCTTGAACAAGTCAGTCAAGAAAACAAGATTTCGGATGGTCACGCTGCAGTCCATCCTTCCCCTATTGGGAAAGGGAAACTGGATGTGCTCTATAGACCTTCAGGATGCGTACTATCACATAAAAATGAACAGACGCTCCAGAAGATTCCTCCGCTTCAGGCTGGGAACCAGTCATTTTCAATTCAGGGCCCTGCCCTTTGGTCTCACCACTGCCCTCGGGTTGTTTACCAAATGCATGGCAGTGGTAGCTTCTCACCTGAGACGTCAAGGATTCCAGGTGTTTCCATATTTGGACGACTGGCTCCTCACAGCTCCCACCAAGCATCTTCTTCTGTTGGCCAGAGACTACACCTTTCGCATTTGTCAAAATTTAGGCATTTCAATAAATTGCGAAAAGTCTGTTTTGTCGCCTTGTCGTACTATTACCTTCATAGGCGCAAATCTAGACACAGTCAACATGTCTGCGAGACTAACAGATCAGAGAATAACAGACATACACAAACTGGTCTCGCTCCTCTTCAGCAGCAACAGAATCAAAGCCAGGTTAGTTCTGAAAGTGTTTGGGATTATGGCGGCTGCCATACCTCTGCTTCCATTAGCCAGATTCCACATGAGAATCCTTCAATGGATGCTCTTCACGCAATGGTCATACCAGCAACTTCCGATGTCCCACACCATCATGATTACGCAAACATGCAGAAATCATCTTCTGTGGTGGATGTCTTCCCTCAGCTCTTATTGGGAAGACCCTTTGTCCCTTCCTCCGGTTGCTACTCTGACAACGGATGCCTCCCTGATCGGGTGGGGGGGGCATTATCAGGGCAGAACTGTCCAGGGCACATGGCAACCAGACGAATGCCACTTGCACATAAATGTTCTAGAGATGAGAGCAGTGCTTTTAGCGTTGCAAGCCCTTCAAGACTCTCTTCCCTTGGGAACGATAGCAATCCAGACGGACAATATGTCTGTAGTGTGGTATATCAACAAACAAGGCGGAACCAGGTCCTACCCCCTGTGTCGAGAAGCACTCAGACTGTGGCAATGGGTGATTTCTTCTCAGCGGTTTTTGATAGCAACGCACATCCCCGGGAAGTCCAATCAAATCGCGGACAATTTGAGCAGAGCTATCCTCATGCCTCACGAGTGGTCTCTGAAAGACTCTGTTGTGAGAGAAATTTTTCTCAAGTGGGGTCAGCCTTGCTGCGACCTTTTAGCTACTCCCCAAAACAGCAAGTGCAGAGATTATTTCACCCTATTCCCTTTACCAGGCCAGCCCAGCAGAGACGCTCTAGTCCAAGTTTGGCCCCGGGGACTTCTGTATGCATTTCCTCCCTTCCCACTAATCTCTCAACTGATACAGAAAGCTATCGCTCAGAAGGCCTCGTTGATCCTCATTGCTCCTTACTGGCCTCGACAGGTTTGGTTCCCCTTTCTACATCATTTTCTGTTGGAGCGACCTTGGCATCTGGACCTAGTTCCAGATCTTTTGATCCATCAGTCGGGTCAGTTTCATCGCTCCCTTCCCTCTCTGAACCTCACTGCTTGGTTCCCCCAATTCCAACCTTAGCCAGGCTTCCTCAAATATCTCACTCTGTCCGAGATATTTTGATAGCTTCCCATAAATCTTCCACTCAAAAGATTTATTTGAGTAAGTGGAAGCGTTTACTATTGGGCTCAAGGAAGGGACAGAGATCCTTTCACTGCTTCCATCCAAATGGTCCTTGATTTTCTAGCTGAACTCTTCCATGCAGGTTCATCCCCTTCTACTCTTAAAGTTCAATTGGCAGCTATTTCTAACTTTCATGTGGGCATTTCAGAGTCTGCCATAATGTCCCACAAGCTTTGCAAAGCCTTTTTGAAGGGAGTTTTTCTGCTCAGACCTCCTATAAGAAATCCTCCTCCTCCTTGGGACCTAAATTTAGTTCTTAGTTATTTGATTCTTTCCCCTTTCGAACCTGCAGCCTCCTGTTCTTTAAAATTGCTATCATGGAAGACACTCTTTCTGGTAGCTATTACTTCAGCTAGAAGAGTTTCAGAACTTCATGCACTCAGCTGTCGACCTCCTTATCTGTTGTTCCATAAGGACAGGGTATCTTCTGAACCAACCCGTCTTTTTACCTAAGATAGCCTCGTCTAACCTAAATCAAAGCATTGACCTTCCTGTGTTTTTTCCAGAATATTCTAACAGGTCTGAACAAAAATTGCACTGGCTAGATGTTCATCGTCAGTTAAGGTACTATTTGGATAGAACCAAACAATTCAGAAAATCTGACCAGCTGTTTGTCTGTTATGCAGAAGGCAGAAAGGGACTTTCAGTTTCAAAGGTATCATTATCTAGATGGCTAACATCTCTGATTTCCCTTGTTTATGAAATTAGACACCAAAAGCTGCCTAACAAACCTAAAGCCCATTCTACCAGAGCTTTGGCTACTTCTATAGCCTTCCAAGACAGACTGCCTATTGACACCATTTGTGCAGCGGCTACTTGGGCTACTCCTCACACTTTCATTTCTCATTATAAGTTGGATTTAGCTTCTAGGCATAGAGCTAACTTTGGTTCCACTGTTCTCAAGAGTCTGTTCCGTTAGGCCACCCAGGACAAGGTGCTAGGGACGCGGTCCCATCCAGCAAGAATGAAGGCGAGATAGACAACTTAACATATAGAAGTTATGTTCTTACCATAACGTTCCATGTTAGTTGTCTTCTCGCCTTCTTCTTGCGTCCCACCCTCCTTCCCCCTGGCCTGGACAGACCTAGAGGAGTTTGATTGTGACCTCTCTTTCTACCACCTCTTTACTTTAGGTATATGCTCTGCTGTGCATATTTCCTAGATCAGGATGTAGGTCACCCTTCTCTTCACCCTTGTTTATAGAGGTGGACTTTGTTTCTAGTTATTCTGCTACTATTATAAGTTGGGCCTAGCTTACAAACGAGATCTGAGGTAACTCACGCCTAGCATTGTGGGATATAAGGGGAGCCTCGAGCCGGTGGAACCAACTCTCGAGCTTTTAGAGTGGCCGAGTCAGAGCCGAGGTCGGCTCCGAACCCATCCAGCAAGAAGAAGGCGAGAAGAAGACAACTAACATGGAACGTTATGGTAAGAACATAACTTCTATTTATCTCACTGCTAGGATACTACATGCAGATAACAGTACAAAGAAATGTCACTCTGCAGACCACAAACGTGGTTTGCCTGCAGTCACATATAAAACAGACATCAGCCATGGCATGTGCAATAAGTATTGTGATCTATAGTGTGTAAGAATAAATAGATAGGGGTTCTAATGTCACTGCAGGTCACTTGGTGTGTGTGTGTGTGTGTGTGTGTGTGTGTGTGTGTGTGTGTGTGTGTGTGTGTGTGTGTGTGTGTGTGTGTGTATCCCCCTGCCAAACAACTGAGAAACCCTCATTGGCTATCAAACTGTAATGGTTATGCACTTTTTGGCCCTATAAGTTGCTGCTGGCTTCCAAACTACCCTTTTCTACAAAGCCTGATGATGTCATCTACCTAAGACTACCACCTGCCATAGTAGCATCCGACTTAAGCTGTGGCGCATGCGATAAGTACTGTAATCAATAGTGTATAAGACTAGATAGATAGGGGTCCTAATCTCACTACAGGCCACTTGCTGCGTGTGTGTATGCCCATATGGCATAAATATGATCACCTCAATAACTTATAAAGAAATAATGTTTTACAGAATTTTAGTTGTAGCAGGTGATGTGCCCCTCAAAATCTCTGACCACAACTTGGCCTGCTGATGTCATCAAGCATAATATGTCCTAAACCGACAACACTATCAGACATGAGATTTGTTGCGTGCATCACTTACTGTGATCTGTACTGTGTACCATTACATGGGTAAGTGTTCTAATCTACATACAGCCAAGTTGGACTATGTGTGTGCCGTGCCATGTCCTGTAATCAGTACTTGGAAGTGGTGCTATCTTCAGTGTAGCCATTTTTGTGTGTGTATCTGTTAGAAGAATTTACATCAGCTTATGGAACCATAGGATGTTTGAAATTCAGTAGCATAATGACCATACAGCCATCACAATCATAGACAAGTGCATACCCTTATTTACGTGACCAGCACATATTGCCCCAGTCCAAGAGGGATGCAGGCAGAAGCCCTGTGGTGAAATGACAGCCCCCTTGCCACTCATACAGATGGCATGTACTGAGGTGCTCTGCTTGCCACTAGCCAGTGATCTGTTGCAAAGGTGGGTTAAGGTCTGCTAGACAAATCTCTCCCACCAGCATGTATTATTAATGTCACATACTAGGTTAATGTCCTTACAGCGATTAATCCATGTACTATGCCATCTACAGATATGCAGCATTTACAGTCAAGCACAGTCACATGTTGCCCCGTATGCAAGGCAGGGATCACCTCTGAGTAGTCTGTATTCCACAGGCTACAATGACACTCATTTCAAATGATCCCCTTTGAACACATGCTGAAAACATAAAGTTCCCTTGTGAGGAATCGTGTGCAGGTGCCAGTACTGCTTGGAACATTACCAAATGTGCATTGCACTCAGGGAAGAGTACATAGAGGTTCGAAGTATGTCCGTTATGGGTGATTGTGCCCTCAGCTGTGACACATGATTCCCATCATACCACTGGAGAGACATGGTGATCTCAGGCACATTAGGTGTAAACCTGTGTGACCAGGTCTGTGTACCCAGTTCTTTCACCCCTGAGTATGTACATCACATATTGCGACTGATGTCCTACTTACCAGGTACATATATGTTACTGATGCAAATGATAGTACATATATATTTGCATGGAGTTTATGGCCATTACTATGTCAACAGGCATTTGTTCATCACTACCCTCTTGTAGGATATTGACATAATTCACAGAATCCATGAGTGCTCACACTTTGCAGGCATCAGCCAACATTGTTAGCCACAGACAGTATTCACTTGTATAGTGTTTAAATGGATTCCAAGCAGTACAAGACCCAGTACTGAGCCTGTTGAACACTGCTGACAGATTAGCTATTGGAGGCCCTATCTTGAGTATGTGTGCCATCAGTGGGCCACTAAGTGACCCCTACAATGATAGTACCGTGGATGCCTAAGTGGGTGCTTTGTACATGATGCCTGAATGGGGGATATAGTCAGACAGCTTGGCTCAGTCCAGGGGGTTGTATGTCCCCTCATCCAGGTTCTTGGTGACTGCCTCGGAAATGTCCACCATGTTTAACAGTCATGATCCACCTGTCAGACATCCAAACTGTGTACAGTCAACTTGTGTATAGATCACATACATGTGTGCTGATCATCTCCATGATGATTGCTCCTACAGCCATACAGATATGGATACTCAGGCAAAGAGGTCTATAGATGTTATGTTGTCCCATCTCGCCTTCGTTCTTGCAGGTTGGGTTCACAGCCGATCCTCAGCTCCAACTCAGCCAATTTACTATAGCTTGAGAGCTTTTACTGGGTCGAGGCTACCCCTTATCCCAACATGCCTAGCGGCAGCTACCCAGATCTCATTTGCCGCTTGCAGCATCGAGATTGCTACTATTGGCTCAGGCTAAGTACTTTTTGATTTTTTTCTATTTTTCTAATTTTTTTGTGGTTGTATTGACTCGTTTGAGTGTGTACTATGGCTCCTTCAGCCCTCCTACCTTCTCCATCGATTCCTCCCCTGAGACTCTTGAGCTCGGAGTCGGAGTGCATGGAGCTCATAGTGGTGGAACCGTCGGTTCATGTTTCTTCTCCCTTATCTCAGTTCCGACGACCACTCTGATCTCCTCAATGTCTCAGTTCGTCGAGGGATCTGGGTGCCAAAGCTCTCTCACTGGCTCCAAGGGGGGAAGTGGCATCAGACCCTTGTCCGACCCCAGTCTCCCTCTCGGAGCTTCGCTGCAGGTGAGCTCGGCTCCTACACCAGCCTTGGAGCCATCATTCTCAGTTCAAAGGAGATCTCTGGGCTCTTCGGAGCTGGCAGCTCCTTCGACTCGGGACCATGGCACCTTCAAGGTGAGGTGTGTGCTGTCTCCAAAGACTGCTCTACCCTTGGCTCCATTGGCTCCTTCTCCCTTGGTGCCTGTGCCTGCCTTTGTCCCTCCTCCTGCCTCCAAGCGTAGGGAACCTGTGCCCCAGGATGCCCCAATGGGTGACCCCACCTCTTCCGAAATCCCCCCGAACATTCGGAGGAGGTCCCTTGGAAGAAGAAATGTAAGAGGAAGCATCTAGACTCCTGAATCTGTCACTTTGGATACAGACTTGAATTAATCAGAAGGGTCCCCACGGTTCCCCTCTGAGGATGTCTCCTTTTCAGACATCTTGGAAATCCTTAGACAGGGGGGTGGCTGAAAGTCCCTAGACCCTTCTGAGGGCAAGGCTGTCTTCCTGGATGCATTTAGTTCCCGACCCTCCACCTCTTGGGTGTCTCCGCCTTTCGACCCACTTTTCTCTGTAGTGAGTCAAAAGGTGTTGAGCGCTCCAGAGAACATGGAACCAGTTCCGAGGAGACCTAACAAATTTATTACTGTTCCAGAGGATAAGCCTTTCCTTTCCAAAGGGGTTCCTGTTGATGCCATGGTGGTGGCAGCAGCCACTAAGAAGAAACTTGCGGAAACGTCTTTATCTGTCCATCTGCCGAACAGAGAGTCTCGTACGATGGACAGGTATGGGAAGCGTATGTTTTCTTCAGCGACCTTTACTCTCAGGTCACTGAATTACTTGTCTCATTTTACACAACTTCAGAGGGATCTCCTGAAGGAGCTAGGAGATACCCTGCAAGATCCTACAGCTGAGGGAGTTGCAAACAGGGCAGCTTCTCAGCTTGCGACCTTGACCTCCCTGGTTAATTCCTCCATGAGGCTCATTTCTTATGCTGCAGATGGAACGAGTAGGGCAGCAGGTACTGGAGTAGCTTTGCGGAGACACTCCTGGATGCGCCTTTGTCTCTTTGCGGAACCTTTCAAGTCTTCATTTACCAACACCTCCTTTGATGGCTCATCCTTGTTTGGGCCTCAGGTAAAAGAGACTCTCACCACGTGTGAACAGGATGGCAAGACTATCTCTGCTGTAGGACTCCATTTTTCCACTCCATCTAGACTGTATCCTAAAGGTCAGAAGAGTGGAAAAATGTGGCTCCGAAAATCCCAGGGATCTTCACCGGACACACGTGGAGATTTTTCCCTCAGGGGCAGAGGAGGAAACAATGGAAGACGTTGCCCTCATGGCAGAGGGGGTCCGCAACAGCAGGGCGACAGCGATACTTTCTCTGTTAGGCCCTTCCAGCACTCCTGAAGGGAGGCCTAGCTGTCCACTTCTGGTGGCAATTGGGGGCAGACTATCACTGTACCCAGCAGCCTGGCAATTGATCACAAGAGAAACATGGGTACTTTCGATAATATCCAGGGGTTACAAAATTCCCTTTTCTCAGTCCCCCCCTCAAAAGACAAACGTTCCATCCCAGATGTTCCACCCAGTCTTTGGGATCATGCAATCCTAGAGTTTCAAAGATTGCTAGAAAAAAAGAGCCATCCAGGAAGTCGCCGCAGACAAAATCGAATCTGGAACTTACTCAATGTTCTTTTTAGTTCCAGAAAATGACAGGGGACTGCAGACCCATTTTGGATCGCAGCAAAGTAATCCAATCGGTAAAAAGACAAAGTTCTGGATGGTAACACTGCAATCCATTCTTCCCTTCATGGGTCAGGACAATTGGATGTGCTCCATAGATCTCCAGGATGCGTACTACCATATAAAAATGGACAGGCAATCCAGGAGAATCCTATGCTTCCAGCTGGGAGCCAGTCATTATCAGTTCAGGGCCCCGCCCTTTGGTCTCACCACAGCCCCTAGGGTGTTCACCAAGTGTATGGCAGGGGTCACAGCTCACCTGAGGTGTCTAGGATTCCAGGTATTTCCATATGCAGACGACTGGCTCCTCACCGCTACCACCAAGCATCAACTGATCAAAGCATGGGGACCACACAATCCAAACTTGTTCCCAGTTAGGCCTCACCATAAACTACAAAAAGTCTGCCTTGTTGCCTTGTCAGACTTTATAGGGCCAGACTTAGATACAAGAAACATGATAGCAAAACTGCCTCAAGACAGGGTGTCAACCATTCATCAGCAAGTTTAATTTCTCATAAAGAAGACAAGAGTTCAGGGAAGACAAGTTTTACAAATACTTGGCTCAATGGCTGCAGCAATTACACTAGTTCCTTTAGCACGCTTCAACATGTGGATTCTACAGTGGCTTCTTTTCACTCAGTGGTCTTTCCAGGATTTGCCAATGTCACACATGACTTGATCATGGAATCTTGCAAAAAGGATCTACTATGGTGGCTTGCCTCCCCCCAGGTGACTCTGGGCAGACCCTTTCTAGACCCCCATCCGGTAGCCACAGTGACCATGGACGCTTCCCAGATAGGGTGGGGTGATAGAGTGGGGTGGGCATTATCTGGGATGGACTGTCCAAGGAATGTGGCAACATCACGAGTACCATTTGCACATCAATGCTCTATAGATGACAGTGGTGCTACTGGCATTGCAAGCACTTCAAGACTCTCTACCTACCGGGACCATTGCAATCCAGACAGACAATATGTCAGTGGTGTGGTACCTCAACAAGCAGGGTGGAACCAGATCTTACCCCTTGTGTCGGGAGCTGCTTCGAGTATGGCAATGGACGATGTCTTCCCAATGTACTCTGATTGCTATGCACATTCCCAGAAAATCCGTGATAGCAGACAGGCTCAGCAGAGCTATCCTCATACCTCACAAGTAGTCCCTGAAGCAAGAAGTTGCAAATTTGATTTTCCACAAATGGGGCCAGCCATGCTGTGATCTTTTTGCTACTCCCCTAAACAACAAATGCAGCAGCTACTTTGCCTAGTTCCCCCTCCGGGACAGTCACCCAGGGATGCACTTGTTCACGACTGGCGTCCAGGACTACTATATGCCTTTCCACCTTTCCCTCTCATTCTGAAGGAACTTCAGAAAGCAAAATCGTTGGGTTGCAAACTCATCCCCATTGCTCCTTACTGACCTCATCAGATATGTTTTCCGTTTCTTTGCCATTATCTTCAACTGGAGCCTTAGATACTGGACCCTGTTCTGGACCTCCTGACGCATCAGTCAGGTGGGCTTCACCCATCCCTCCAAACTCTTAAGCTGACTGCTTGGTTACTCCATCTCCGGTCTTAGCCAGACTCCCTAACATTTCCCCTGCTGTACAACACATCCTAGTGTCCTCCCAGAAGCCCACTACCAGGAGGATTTACACTAGCAAATGGAAGAGGCTCTCTTATTGGGCCAAGAGTAATAATATTGATCCCTTTATGGCTCCTGTTCACAAGATTCTTGACTTTTTGGCTGCAACTTTCAAAAAAGGGGCAGCTGCAGCTACTATTAGGGTCCAACTTGCTGCCATCTCCAATTTTCATGTAGGAGACTTGGGTTCTAACATTATGTCCCATAGGTTATGCAGAGCATTCTTATGAGGTACTCGTTTGTAAGAGAACCTCCCCCCTGGGACCTAAACTTGGTTTTAGCTTTGATGGTTCTGCCTCCCTTTGAACTAGGAGCATCTTGCCCCTGAAGTTTCTATCTTGGAAAACCCTCTTCTTGCTATAGCCTCGGCTAGACGGGTTTCTGAGTTACATGCTTTGTCTATTCTCCCGCCGTATCTCATTTTTCACAAAGATAAGAGTCTCTCTTAGGACCAGTCCTTTCTTGTCAAAGGTTTGTTCAGAGTATAACTTAAATCAGTCCATTGAGCTTCCTGTGTTCTTCCCCAATTACGGCAACAAGGCAGAGTATAGATTACACCAATTGGATGTTCATAGACAATTACGTTTTTATTTACACAGGACCAAAGACCTCAGAAAATCAGACCAATTGTTTATATCCTTTGCTGACAATAAACAAGGTTATCCAGTTTCAAAAGTGACCTTATCTAAATGGCTGTCAGACACTATCAGTTATTCATATGATTTGCATAAAAAGATGCTTCCAGGAAGGCCCAGAAGACATTCAACCAGGGCCTTAGCCACCTCTGTTGCCTTCCAAGCTAAATTGCCTTTAGATTCAATCTGTGCAGCAGCAACATGGGAAAATCATACCTTTATCTCTCATTATAAAGTGGATATGGTCTCCTGGAATAGGGCATCCTTTGATTCCACTGTCCTTAAGACTTTGTTCCAGTGAGCCACCCAAGACCCAGGTGCTGGAGATGCGGTCCCAACCAGCAAGAATGAAGGCGAGATGGGACAACATAACATAAAGAAGTTACGTACCTACCATAATGTTCCATGTTTGTTGTCCTTCATCTCACTTTCCTTCTTGCGGCCCCCTCCTTCCCCCTTCCTGGAGGTTCGAGAGGAGTTCTTTATTGGTTACACTGGCTTGGTTTCCTGCTGACATACCAGGTTAGTTAACCATGCATTGTCTTTTCCTCTTTCCTTCCTACCTTGATCTATAAGAGGGTAGTAAATTTTGTTTTTATTATGTATGTCTAGTGTGGGCTATTACAAATGAGATCTGGGTAGCTGCTGCTAGGCATGTTGGGATAAGGGGTAGCCTCGAGCCAGTAAAAGCCCTCGAGTTATAGTAAATCAGCCGAGTCGTAGATGAGGATCGGCTCCAAACCCAACCAGCAAGAAAGAAGGCGAGATGAAGGACAACAAACATGGAACATTATGGTAGGTATATAATTTCTTTTTTCTGGTGGTCAGTGCATGCACCACCTCTGTGCAAGGGTATAACAGTTGCCATTGTCAAGTCAGCTGGGGTTCAGCCAGTGGTTTCAGTGTGATTGGAAGGTGTTCGCAATGGCATTAGTAATGCATGATACATCCAATGTAGGAAGCAGCCTGGGATGTTAGCATGTCCAATAGATGCTGTGTATCCTCCATAGAGAGGCCATTTATGACTTGCTCTGTAGATATGGAAGTTATGTGACAGGTTGTAAGGAATTTTGCATGTCACGTGTTGGGAACAGGGGAGTAAAGTTGACACAGAACACAGAACATGTGGGACTACAGGTTGGCTATGACTACAGACCCATTTTATGTGGCATCATTAAGTATGAGTTCACCGACAATGTGGGCCTGTGCTTTGGGGTCACACATGTAACTACAATGTTGATTGTGGTTCTGCTTTGTATGGGTGGCTAATTTTGTCACTTACTGTGTCTACACAACATCACAACACTGTGGCTGTTGTAGCTGAGGAGGTTGTGTTACCATTTGGGGGGCAGCACCCTCACCCCAACTGTCACACAACAATGTCCACCTCCTATTGTACAGGCTGTTAATGGGAGTTGTCCATCAGGCAGGTCTGTTGTGCCATGAGGAGCCTGTGTTCCTCCTGTCAGGGCCAGCCACATTCATGCAGTTGTAATGCTGCTACCATAATGCATGGATGTGCAGCTGTGCATGCATGCTGTACCATCAGAGACAGAGGTGCAGTCAAGTTATGTAAACCATCACACGTAATAAATGCCTTTGTTGAAATATATGTCTGTATTGTCTGCAAAGGGGGTTAGTGCTGGTAGTTTTAATGATGCTGATCTGTGGTCAGATTCCACCAGGGAAGACCTCACATTGGGGGGCTGCAGTGGTCACCTATATTGGTAAACACATACTGCAATAAGTTGGTTCCCCTTGGGGGATGTCATGGCACTGATCCAGGGCATTGTAGTTAAGGATGTAGACTAACCTTTGGGCAAGTGAGCTGCAGCATGACTAAGCAACACAGCTGGTGGTCACTTAATGCCATCCCACAACATGGTGCAATGATATCTCTTGGTAAACACATGTACATACAAATACGTACAATGGGTGTTTGGATACATGGAGCTGCTCCTGTAGCCAGCTACTGCTTGATAATGTGCCCTTCCAGTACTGAATGGCACCCGCATTGTCTCTGGGAAATCACAGTTTTTCACAACATCTGAATGTATATTTATCCTTAATGAGTATGTAGACACCACCTGCATTACTTTGAACACTGTCATTTTCAGGTGTGAAGATGTGAGTGGACATGTAGTCTGGTGTGGCTGTGGTGCTATCCACAGCTTTGAACAAAATGTCCTTGACTGCACACGTGTCTGCATAATCCAGGGTGGGGACACATTACACAGAGTGGGGTTCAGTGTTGCCATACCCACCATGTAGCAGCATAACCATGATGTTGTTTACAGATGGCATTTTCATTGCCAACCTTTCCCTGAACAGTGCATTTACAATGCATTGTGGAGATGTCAGTAACTGTGGCCATTACTCCATATCTCAGGGGTGAGAGATGAACACCATCAATGGTGAAGTATTAATGTCTGTTGAGCAAGGCATCCCAGGCAGACATGCAGTAGATCCCCTGACAATGACACCATATGCTAAGGCAATTATTGACTTCTATCAATTTACATGTGTATGGAGCCATCATCCCAGGTGAGTGTCAACTGCAGCTGAAAGGTATGCCCAAGAGAGATACAGAGTGGCTAATCATAGTTATCTGTCTGCATACAGGCCACTGATGCATATTCCTAGTCATAGACACCTGAAGGAACTATAATGTCAACATTATATTCACTGATATCCCTTGGTTTGCAGCAATGTGTAGTAAGGCCTATTGTTTCAAGCCACAGATGTCTGTGACCTGCCCCATATGTAGCCACTTGACACAGACATCAATGTGTTTCACAATGTAATCACCTCTGACTAAGAGCTGTGATTTTGTGTTTTGCCTCGGGTGTTTGACCGATGAGAGAGTGGTGTATGCAGTATTATATGTACTGTGCATTCCAGAGGCAGGATGTTCTGAAGTGCCTGGCAATGTGTCTAGTAAGAAGCTGTACATGTGCAGGTGTGTGTGATGTGGGTGTAGGCAGTGCAGAATGTGAACTGTGCATGTTGGCATAATGATCATTGCCATATGTAATTACTGCTGTTGGAGACACCATGATTTGAAATGCAGTCACATCTGTCACACATTGTGTTTGTGTGTCATAGGAGTAGAGGGGTGGGGACTTTCCCAACACCTCAGCAGCAGGTCCTGCAAAGGTAGAGTTATGCTGCCACACTCTTGTGGTTGACAGCCTGATATTCAATGTTTGTAGGCACACCTTGCGGTGAAGATGTGGATGCCCATGCATGCATAGCGGACTTTTTCAACTTTGCTGACATTCCATTGGCCTCACAAGCATACAATGCATGTCAAGCAACTGGACAGCACACTGGTTGTTGTGTACTATGATGTCGGAACACAGACATGTGTGCCAGGTACATAACTCTATGGTATGACATGCTTAGGACATGTGGCAGGTGGGCACTCATTGGCCAAAGGTGGCCAGTCTGCTGAAGTAGGCCTCACAGCCATGTCATGCAGATATGCACCAGTAATGTGTTGAAGGGCAGGATGCATGAAGTGCTGTGAAAGTGTCACCTACGATGGCTCACTGATAGTATGCTGATCGTTGCAGCAGGACTGGACATCTATGTCAGTGGACATTGTAAATTATATTGTGGCTCTACAGCAGTACTACTAATCCCCATCTTTGTCAGTTTCCTAGTGATATACCACCTGCCCTGAAACAGACAGCATAACACATGCAAAAGCCAACTGATTGCCCAGGTTGCTAATCAAGGCATCTACTTGAAAAAGGGTATGTGAAGCCTACAGAGCCTTTTATGATGTGGGACAGCTATGTGGATGAACAGAGTGTGTCCTCCTTTTTATCATGGACTTCGTAGTACCATTTTGTGTGTGATGACAGAAAACATATCGGACCATGGTATCCTATGTGAGAATAGTGTTGGTGAGACCGGCATTAGTTGCCAGGCACCAGCTATTCTGTGGACTCCCCTGCTTTCCACAGTCTTCACATAGTAACTGTGTCTTTCCAGTACACGCTGCTTGAGTAATGTCCAACTGCAGAATACCTATGTGAAATCCGCACCTTACCTTCAAAGGGTATACATATTGCATTTCCCTAACATGTTTGTCTGCACTCTGTACACACACCTTGGATGACTATCTTCTTGGAACATGTTGGAAGCAACTGCAGTACTTAGTTGCACAAAGGGCAACTAGCATGTAGTGCCAAGCAGTGTCCCCAGATCTCTGAATCATGTGACATGAAATGCCATGAAGGGAGTTAGCATGGATATGAGCAGTAACACTGTTGTACACCTACTGACACTGGACCACACACTGTTATGTTCTAGGCCAAATCATGCCTACCGACTCTAACTGGTGGACCACATTGAGTGTTACACTATCCAATGGATGACAGGAATATTACTCTACCTACCATGGCCTGACAAGGTGTTTGACAATATTAGCCCAGCAGGCCTTGCTGGAAACTGTGTAGGTTATCTACTGAGGGTTATGTCCACTAGTGGGTAGGCAAGTGTCTGACAGTCATAATCTGGGAATATAGCATTGGGAGACCTAAGCTGCAATGACGCCAGTCACCAGTGGATTTCCCCAGACATCATTGATGGTGTACCTCTTCTAGCCATTCCCTTTCTGCAGTCAAAGCCACTGTGAGAGCCCTCTGATTGCCTACATTAGCAGGTGATTGCATATCAGGAGCTTTCACTGAATCCCACACATTGCCAACAGTTAGCCATGATGGCCTGTGACACACATTCAGTTGCGATCTGAGCCACTGACAAATATTAAATGCCAGCAACTGCACAATGCTATCCATTGGAAAGTCATCCATGCTTGAGAAATATAGTAGTGTCTGCACACCACACACAGTTGAGCTATTAATCATTGACATATGAATACAGGGAGAAATGTAGCCTTTGACTTTCAGTCGTCAGTGAGATATGGAGATGCATTCAGTGTTGCACATCCTAAACACACAGGTCTGTGATGTAACTCCCAGACTGTCATTGTCATACTGAAGGTGGCACTCATCACACCTATCATTGTGTACAATGGCACCCTTGATCTGTCACTACACAGGCATATCCTATAGCAGCCACACAGGTTCCACAGTACTGCAATACACATTGCAGTTAACATGTCCTGTGGAGTCTGTGTCAGGACCATACATGTGTAGTCTGTCTCATAAGTGCTTTGTAGGTGATGTGTATGGCTGTCATACAGGGAGGTGTCATCCCACTGTGTACCTCCCCTGTACCCATGACAGGACTAATACATGTCTTACCCGACCTACACAACAACACCGTCACTGTGGTATAAGTACTACATGTTGGAGAGACAGATGTCACATAGACAGTACACCCTATATGTAACAAGCCCCCCATGCATGTGAAGCACACATCTGCTGTGACACACATCATGTTCAGATTATACCATGGGATGCAGAACGCGACAGTAATAGCTGTTGTTGGATGAATGTCTGTATTGGACACAGGAAATGTGAAGATGGGTCATCCCCAGCACCACAACTTGTAGATGTGATAGCTACCAACACCCTGGTGATACTTATCAAGGGTATCAGACCTTTTCACAGATTAGGGATGCATGAGTAGGCTGCATGAAGCCATTGTCCTTGTTAGTCTGTTACACATGTATGGACTTATGGAGCCATGCACCTATAGTGCTGTACCTTGCTGAGGACATATTTCTTCAGTCCAGATAGTCTATCCTGTGCTGTGACATTTATGGCTGTCTTGCTGCTGTGTGTCCTTAGATGTTCCCAACAGAATCCAGAAACAGAAACAGCTCCATGATACACCTTTCATTGTGTAATTATACAGCCATTATGATATCATACAACATAAGGTACATGAAATTATGGGGCTTACGCATTACAAATGTCAGCACACAGTATCTGTCAGTAACCACTACAAGTGGCATGGCTAAACAATGCATTACACAAGTACATGTTAATTTATATAGTCACCCTGTGCATAGGACACAAAGCTTCATTTCCCTGCATCAATGATGAGAATGATAGGGATGTGGCACAGGTATCATCACTTGCACAGGGTGTTGTGTGGGGGTGCAGGAGGCCTAGGCTCACCTAAAAGGTTGACAGCATGTGTGCGAGTCAGGAAGGAAAGTTGGCAAGATGGGCCATGGAATTGTGCCATGTGTGTCTGTAAGTGACCTGCATTTGACAGTGGTGTGTGTGTGGGTGGACACAGTCAAACTCAGTGCTAGCCCTACATGTATGTTGGACAGCTTTGAACTGTGCATAGTAGAGCTGACAGTTCACTCTCTCCAGGCCCGAACATGGAAACTGGTTCTGCCAGGAGTTGCACTGGCACCTCCATGCCCAAGGTCAGAAGTGGTGCTAGTACCTGATGGTGACTGCTGTCTTCTGGGACCGTGTCTTCCATGGGAGTGCCCAGGACTATGAGCCTGTGGTCTACCACATCTTGGTGCAGACAGCACACTCCCCTCTGTAGTGCTAGATGTACTGCCACTACAGGAGCGTGATTGTGCACTGCCACATGGACTCTCAGCAGATGGGGGTGCTGACCTATGTCCATGAGGCCAATGCTCAACTCCAACCACACGTTCCAGCACAGACACTGTGCATTCCAAGACAGACACTGTCTTGGTCCACCTTCTGTCCACTGCATCAGTGAACTGATCCAAGGTGTCACCATTGTAGTGGAAGCAGTCATGGATGTCAGACTGTACTGCATCCATAATCCTGACCATACATCTGGAGTTCCTTTCAGATGTGCCTGTGCTTCCATGATGGCCTGGAACATCTGCCAAGTTGACTTCAAATAAGTACGGAACATATGCCGAGTTAATCATGATGTGACACCTGCAGCAGGTGGTGGAAGGACAGGCCTCCTATGACCACCCCTATCAATCCACCTTTATGGAACCTCACCAGTTCTTTGGCTATGGCCAGTGTCTACACTCACTGGAGCCATAGTTGCCACACTTTTCTGTTCAATGTCCCCACCTTCCCACTGTCCAATATCTGTGGCTTCTGAGGAGTGGGTATGTGTAGGCATACTGATAGTGTGGGGTGACAATGAGGGCAGAAGAGTGATGTCAACCTCTGGGACATATTTAGCCCCTGAAACCCCCACCTGTGCCTTACTTTGGCCACCATCATCATCAGAGTCTGAAGAGATACTGACATCAGGTTGTGTAGGGGACAGAGACCAAACCCCCTGGTCACCTGTGATAAGAGAAGAAAAAACAGTACATTAATACCCACACTATTATGCTCTGCAGTACTATGTTGCAATAAATACACAGCTCTATACACTGTTGGTACTATTACAGACCTTTTGAAACCCCAACGTCATATAGTAGGACAAGAGAACATTACTATCCCCCAAAACAGCTGTAGTTACTTGTAAATAAAAGCTCTGTACACAGCAATCTCATCAGCAAAAATGAGGTACACTTTTGAAATTTGTGAAGACTCTGCACAGTTGACACATATGGCAATCTGCAATGTCCTGACAATACTGTTGCATCTATCAGTGTAGTGACACCTACAAGGCATACACATGACTGTAACATGTACAGTCATAAAATATCTGTGCAGTTGGCAATCATGCCGACAGTACAGCACTCCAGGCAGCATGCCTGGGATGGCATTTTAGGGATTACATTGCTGTAAGCTTACATCTATAATAAGATAGTGTTGTGGTTACCAGAAGCAGGACCACGGCCTTGCCCGATACCCAATGGACCTGTATAAAGTAGAGGGAGAGGTAATGTCAGTACCACCACATATTGCACCACAACAAAGTAATATGTCCAAATATCTCACATTCAGAGTAGCAACTATGTTAATTATTATATTGGTCAACATCCAAGCAGGAGAGTCAAACTGCAGTTACACCCTTCCCCCACAAAGAACATAGACCTGTCACCTTTGTAAGAGTATGTACACTCTGACACACTGAATGCTACAGTATTGTAAAGATGATCAAACTAAGTTTACCTGCATGCTCCTCTGCCATGGTAACTGTGGCACCTACATCCATGATATATGGTGTGATGGATGCCTGTGAGCTGTCGTGTGTGCCTAGGTTCACCAGGAATTCCTCAGTGACAGAGAGTGGTTGTTCTGCTGCAGGCCCTCCACTGGTGATGCCATGATCCCTGGCTATATCTGCTGCTCTTCTGGGTACAGCATTGATCAGATCCATTGTGCGGTGTTTTATCTGCTCATATGTCCTGCTCTGATTACCTGTAGCATTCACATTATGGACAAGGTCAGCCCACAATGCTGCCATCTGTTCCGTTTTTTTTCCCCCCTGGACAATAGGAGTTTGTGGTGTTGCCAGAGGCCTTCAAGTATAATCTCATTCTCCCCATCCGCAAAAGGCGTACACCATCTTGAATACATGTGTTCTGAAAGACAGCAGAATGGGAATACATGTCAGGATCACATATGTGGAAGTACACTATGTAGAGATACAGCAAGAATAGAATGGCTAGCAGTATCCACTGCTTGCTCAGACATATCATATTCCACAGTGTGCAACATACTGTGTGTGTGGATACAACTAAGATACTAGTGATAGCTAATCCCATGTGTGCCATGACAGATACTGGTGTATGATCATACACCCAACACTGGAGTGTATTGTAGTGTGTTCCCTAGGGGCAACCCCCCCCCCCCGTGCGGACAATATGTCAAAACAACAGTGCCAAACAAATAGCAGTGTGCTATTACAACCAGTATAAAGGGACAGTCCCAAGAGACCAGTGTGCCACATTGACAAAAAGCATTTCACCCTTGATGTATTGTACATCCTCCGTAAGTGTAACAAATCTGGATACAAATGAAATGTCATTATCACAGTTCTAAGAAAGGCTTAATGCTGTAACCCCTATTCCCTGTAAGTATGTTCACACATCTGCATCCTGTTTTAAACAAAATGGTTACATATCTTCTGGAGTTCAAAACTCCTCCATTGATATGTGTGGATATTTAGATTTTTTGCAGACGTGTGTTCTGTGTGCAAAAAGCCTCATACAGAATTGTTCCCCATAGACAGCATGTTTGCCTTTTAGCATGCTTCTGATTAGCAGTTGACTGCCTCTTAACCAATCTGTGGTTCCGAAATGCTAATTGCAAGCAACATAGCTGATTTGCAGCATCATCGGCCAATGACATGCAACCGCTGTACAAGATATAAGGCCCCCATGTAGATTACAAGCCCTTTCTGATATGTTGTGCTGGACATTACTGGGGTGAGGAGATTACATAGACTTACCATATTTTTTCATCCTCTTAGAGTTGCCAGATTCTTCACACTAGGTGAAGAGCAAAAAAAAAAGGTCTTTAGTCTTTAATGCAGAACATTGCAGTTCCGCATTAAAGACAAGTAGCTCCGTGTTTGGAAATTTTTGATTGGTCTGTATGCCGGTATATGAGCCAATCAAAAACTCGCACAGCGGACTCTCTTCTCTTCAGTGCGGAACATCAAGCAGTTCCAAATTGAACAGAGCTACGTTTTTTGATTTGCTCGTATACTGGTATACAAGCCAATCAAAAACTTGCACAGCGGACCATCTTCTGTTCAATGTGGAACATCAAGCAGTTCCGCACTGAACAGAGCTCTGTTTTTTGATTTTTTTTGATTGGCTAGTATACCGGTATATGAGCCAATCAAAAAAAAAAAAACAAAGCAGGGGAAAGAGGAAAAAGGGACGTCTGGTTTTTGAAAATTCTGGGATTTGTCTGGTTTTTAACCTGGACAAATCGCAGAATTTTCAAAAACTGCCCGGACAGGAGCCCAAAAAGAGAATGTGCTCGGGGAAACCTGGATGTATGGTAACCCTAAGATTACATCATCACAGAGGGTAGGTCTGTAGAAGCTACTGTTGCATAGAGATGTGTATGGTACAGGCTGCAAGTAGTAGGCCTAGGGAGAGAGTGTGAACACTTTGGAGGACAACATTCTGTAGGAGTAACTGTGGCAGCCGTGGAAGCCTTGTAGTAGAGCCAGAGCCAGAGTGAGGATAGGGATTCCACTCCAGTTAAGGCATATGCTTAAGGTAAGTATGTTAGGCAACAGTATCAGCAGAATACTAGGCTACATGTTTGTTGTGTCCTTCAGTAACATAGGGGATAAATATAACATTATGTCTACCATTTGGGCAACTGTCAGGCCAAGTGTTACAGTCTGTTACTCATTTGGAATGTGTATGCTGGCAGTCCTTGTTACAAGCAGGGGCTTCATATGTATATGTTAGTTGTACAGCTGTGGTAATCTGCACTGTGAGTTTGAAAGGATTGTGCACTGCACTCCGATAGTATTGGGCCTCATTTCTTTAGCTGAGTTAAACTCCTCTGTGAATGCATATTAATGCATGAAGTGGCACTTTATGCACTTATGGTTTTGCTATAGGGATATGTGAAGTGTGTTCCCATCTGCAGGCCTGTGACTTCTATCAGTGGCAAGCAGACATTTCATTTGTAATGCATTGTGAGGATAAAGAGTGCATGACTCAGTGATTAATTGGTGGCTTCACAATAATGTTATTTAAATGCTACTGGATTTGAACCCAGGACTGTATGTAGTAAAATGTACTGCTTGCAAGGCATTTAACAGACTGAGCTACTAAGTCACTGTTACAGCAGGTGTATTTTCAAGATATATGTACACACATACAGGCTGTGACATACTATTTTTGCAGCCATCATTATGTGCATGACTTTATATGGATGTATTTCTGCACCACGGTCCCTGCTGTACATGTATTTTGCCAGTTATTGCTTTGCAGGTGCACTCATAAATGTTGCTGATAAAAGCGGACCTTTACCTGCTATTAGAGATGGCACTTACATTCATTCATGTGTGTTTGGCATTCTAGTAGTGTACTCTTGCACCAGACTGCAAGGCGCAATCCCAATTTTTGCATTACTCAAACAAGTTTGCACAAAGCAGAGCAATGTGTAGCTCTGCTGATACACGCTTAATGACTGTAACCTGCAATTACTATGTTTTGCTTAAACCACCTGTTTTAATTAACAGCTGTGTGGCATGGCAGGTTAATGCAGCACCCTACAGGTGTGATGGTCATAGGGGACAGGTGTTTATTTTGTACGTGTTTATTATTTAAAACACATATATCAATATAGCTTCATTTAGCTGAGCTTAGTGAAGCTGTGTCGCACAGCATCACACAAAAGATATAAAGAAAATAAAAATGGGGAGATAGGAAAGTGGTGAAATGGGGTGCAAGCAGGGGACAAACAGAGTGAAAGGCAGGTAGGGATGTGCAGGAAGGGTGTAGGAAAGAACCACAGCTATCCATTTCTTGTACAGCAACTGTGCACTTTGACAGAAGTTGTAGATGACTTTGGATTCTAAACCCCAGAGAGAGGGGGTGAGGACAACATAATTGCATTGTTAAGCCAAATTATGTGTGTCCAGTGGACATGTGTGCAATATGGACAGCTACTTATGGGACAATTTTTTTTGTTTTGGAACAGGTGCCTATTTTTTAAGTTGAGAGTGAAATGTTGGGGGCGGGACATAGGTTTATGTGGGGAAGGTAAGTTGGGTAAGTTAGGAAGCTTTTGCAACAGACAAGACAACAGACAGGGACAGTGTGTGACACAAGAGGGGGGGGTAAACACCTTGGATGGGGAGGGTGTTTTGGAATCTCAGTCCCATGTGCCTCCACAAGGTAGCAGCATGACTGACATCCCCACCCATGAGACTGTCGACACTGCTCCATCACTGCCCTGAGGGTTGCAGTTTTGGAAGCTGAGCTCTGGGGCAAGCCTGCCCCACCAGGGTGCCCAGCATGCTCTCCATCCGGTGCAGGCATCATCCAAACCCACAGAAGATGATTTTGCACACCAAACCCAGTAATTCATCATGGGTGACACCCCCCCCTCCATCACCACTTTCAAAGGGGTGCCCATCCCCGTCCTGTGGGGTGATATTACCCAACATCGCAGGTAGTGCAGGGGCAGCAGGGGGGCACCACCAAGCTGGGTTCCAAACCTGCTGAGACCCAGTGCATGGCCGGAAGAGGCAAGATAGGCAGATCACGAAGAACTGGCCGCCCTTGACACACTGTAGTAAAGTAAACAATAAGTTAAAGTTAGTATTAACCAAACCAATGTTAGTATTAACAGAATGGAACATAATATTTATTAATCCAAATACATATTAAGGTATATTATGTGTAACAGAACATTAAGCAACATGACAGTAAATATGTTGACAGCAAACCAGTATGAATGAAACCATATGGCTAGCAAAACAGTGTAACAAAATATGTTAATATTAAATCATAATAATTAATTAAAGAAGATAAGGGGTTGGGGGGGGGGAGAGAGAAACATACCATTAGTTATCTTGCAGGTAATATTACTACACAGAGTACAACTACAAAATTCTGCAGGTGTGCAGTGTTAGTTGTAAGTACAGGTAGTGACTACAATTATATAGCAGATGTAGCACATACACACCTCTCAAACTGTTAGCAAGGCCAGTATGGGCCAAGCAGTTACAAATGCAGGTACAGAACTATACAAGACAGTTTCACATAATGTGGACTTACATAACTACCAAGGTGTTATGTAAATGGATTTGAAAATATATAGCATTCCAGGTAATCATTAATGTAATCATGGAACAGATTAGGCAGCTGTACTTAATTATGAAAACTTGTGACACTTGAGAGGCATGTTTGTGTACATTAAGTAAACTAGACAGGCATCATGTCTTAGTTGTTAGGCATGGGTGCAGAACCCAGTAGCTGTGAATGCAGGGGGCATCTGCAATTAATGTTACAATTGACTGCAGCAACTTAGAACAAACATGCAATGACTACAGGTCTACTGCAAATATTAAGACAGATTTATTTAGGAAACCACAATGCTGTTTAACACTTTATTGGTATTGCTGATAATTCTCTGTGAAATCTACACACACTATCTGCTTGTAAAGCGGGCTACCTCAGCGATATACATTTTTGTTCCTGGAATGGAAGAAAATGTGAGCATTATGTGACTTACACTGGCCTGGAGACAACCTTGACCCGTAGTATTACTTGAAAAAAAAATACAGGACATTCCTTTTGTGGTGTAGAGCTATTACAGTTTTACACCTGGCTACAGAGACAGTAGAACGCACATAGGTTCATAGGTTGATACTCGGCTATCTGCCCTAGGGCATTTACAAGCCTAGCCAGAGTGTGTTTGGCTTTCGCCACCCTTTTAGATTTGTAGACTGTGCCTATAAATAGTAGGTCACAGAATATAGTCCCTTTATGGTTAGTTTATTGTGCCTCTGTCTAGCAGGGACCCAGAAGTGATCCCAGGGGTATACTTATGATCTCCCATCCACTCATCAAGATTTCTCTTGAAGAGGGTCAGTGAGGGGCTCTGCCTAACCTGGACTGGGATTTTGTTCCAGAGTGATGGGAGTCTCTGGGATATGAATTTGTCCCTCCAGCATGTCCTATTTATTTCTGTGCTCAGGTTTAAGTCTCTAGAACGTGTAGCTCTAAGGGATTTGGATTTCTTGAGATGGAGCATGTCCATTAATTCTGGGTTGGACATGGCTTTATATGTCAGGCACAGATCGCCTCTGAGTAGGCGGTAAAGCAACTGAGTAGAGCGGGAGTTTCTTTAGCCTAATTGCATAGGGCATCTGTTTGAGTCCCTTTATCCTCTTGGTGAGGTACTTTTGGTGGCTTTCCAGTTGCTGCAGGTGTCGGGTAAGGTACATCCCAAATGGTGCATTGTATTCAATTATGGGTCTGATGAGTGATGAATAGAGTGGCACAAAGACCTCTTTTGATCTAGATGTGAAACCTTTCGTGATGAGGTGGGCTATATAGAAGGTCTTTCTAACCACTTTGGCAACGTGATTGTTAAAGGAGAGATTACTATCTATTTGGGTCCCCAAGTCCCTAATTACTTCCTCCGTACTTAGTGTGTTCCCTTCTATGTGGTAGTCTGTGGGCACTTTGTTTTTCCCAAAGGGGATGACTATGCATTTTTTTGCATTTAGCTTTAGGCCATGACTCTGGCACCAGTTATCTGTCTCTGTGAGACCCCATGCAAACCACATGCAATGAATACAGCCATATTATTAAGACAGATTTATTTAGGAAACCACAATGCTGCTTAACACTTTATTGGCATTGCCGATAATTCTCTGTGAAATCTACACACACTATCTACTCATACAGTGGGAAACCTCTGCCATATACCGTTTGTTCATGGTGTGGAAGAAAATGAGAGCAATATGTAACTGTAATTGGCCTATAGACAACCTTGAAACATACTATTAGTTAAAATAAACATTTTACAGGGCATTCCATTTGCATTGTAGAGCTACTACAGTTTTACACTTGACTGTGGTGACAGTAGAACACACATGCAAGGAATACAACCATGCTGCAAATATTAAGACAGGTTTATTTAGGAAACCACAATGCTGCTTAACACTTTATTGGTATTGCTGATAATTCCCATGTTTATTGCAATACAGTTGTTAATTTATTGCACTACAGTTCTAAGTGCCCATTTATTCCACCACATTTCTAATTGTCCAGTTATTGCACTAGAATTTTTATTGTTTATTCTTTATTGCAGGACATTTTTTATTCTTTATTGCTTATTCCACTACAGGTAGCATAATATATCCGTACTTACCACAATCATGGCACAACCTGGCCAGACACCCGGCATAGGACTGAATATTGCAAGTCCTTTGCAGCTGCAGCTGTTGGGAGAGAAGCACACCATTATGCATACCAGTTTTGCACACATTTAGCTTACATTTTGGTAAAACAGTGGAAAAAATACATATTTGTGAGGCATGCCCAGCCCTACCCTGTTGGACCCAGGTGTCCAACGCTCCCCTCTTTCTCCGCATCAGGTCATCATAGTGGTGATGACACTACTCACCAATGTGGAGGATACCAGCAGCACTGGTAAGATCCCTAGCCAACTGATCCCAGGCCTCAGCCTTACACTCTGAGCCCTGGTAACCACCCTGCAGCAGCCTATGTTCAGAATTCTGTATGAGGAGCCCAACAAAAACCCTGGACTACTGCACACCCCATCTCTGCTCCCAAAAGAGCACACCCTGTCCAACACTGCCTGGCATATCAGCAGATAAGCAGACTCCAACAAATGATGCAGAATTTGTGCCAATTCACCTTAGTATAGGCTGTTTTCCTGCCCTTACATGTCATTCAGCAACATTCAATAAAGCACTGTGTTCCTTAGCATTGTGCAAACTAGATTAGCAAAACTGAGCAGCGCAAAAACTCGCAGAACCATGGTTTTAGTGAAGCTTAGCAACAAACAATATTAGCAGTTAATCACAATTAATCAGTGCTTAGCAACTTGCAGCTCTCTCAAATTTAAAATACTAATTTTAATTTAAAAGACATTTTACCTTGCATTCAACAAATATGTGTGTTAGGGACTTGAACCTGGGACTTACAGCACTGTAGACCATCACTCTACCAATTTAGCTACTTGGATAGTATATGAAGTAGTATACCTTCATATACACTACTAAGCAATTGTGGCATACTGGGTAAATAGGCTTAAATGGGCATACACATATGCAGAAATAAATAATTACATCTGGTTTCTATTTTTAGATGTCTGGCAGGTGTCAGCTGTATAAACATGGCTTGGCATTGCTGCACTCCATGCCGCGCTGTGCAGACAAAAAAAAATTAAAAGAAAAAAAAATCACAATTTATAAATTTAAAACACAAACTATTACTACACAGCACATTTCAACAGTAGCACGGAAGATTACAGGGAGCCTCACCATATACATAACATCTGACCAGCCTCTACACTTCTGCCTACACAGATTCAATGTCCCTGTGACTATGCTCTCCCTTGGCAGTGCACCATGATTAATATGCATGGTGTGCTGCCGAGGGGGAACCATGACCATGTACACTGGTACATTCCATGTAGGCTCTACATGGAGCCTACACATATTTTATTAAATCCTGGGGCTAGTGTATATATGGGTTTATGCCAATGTTCTGCTTTCCTCCCATATCTCAAAAAGGATGTAAGTAGGTGGACTGGTGATTCTCTGACTTGCATTTTGGTGTGTGCGTATTGTGTCAGTGATTGTGTGTGTGAATCCTGCAAGAGACAGGTGTCCCATCTAGGCTGGGTGTCTGCACGATGCTCATCAGCTGGTGGGATATGCTTTAGCTGTGCAATCATCCTGAGTAGTACAAAGTGGACATCAAAGTAGAAGTGAGTAGAAAATGTCCCATGTTGCTTTTATTCATCAGTATACCACTGATACTGCCCACCCATCCATCCTGTTTTTTTTTCTAAAACTATCTCGTCTCCTATAATTTCCTGACCCTCTCTCCTGTCCTTTGTAAACCTTCATAGCTGATTTCCTCTGAGTATTTTGCCTTCATAATACAGTTTAACTACATGTTCTGTAATCCCTGTATTATTTAAATTCTCAAGTGACTTTAAACATTCTGACTTTGTTCTGCCAAGGAAGCCAACCTCTACCCAAACTCCCACATTGAAAGCTGAACAGCACTGTAAACTTAAGGTCTGATGTCAATTTTCATTAGATCAACTTATGGCTTCAGATCAAATCCCTCGGACCTGACTCGGTCATTTGTAAAAGCTCATGGTAACCAGAAACTCTCAAGCTACTCCCTTACCCACAATGCACCAACCCCATTTACCTCAGATCTCGTTTGCCACTTAAAAACAAAAGACTTGGTTCCAGCTTATCTTGAGCAGATAAGTGATTGTTTTTTTTTTTCAAAAATGACAGGTTTCATTTCTATATTTATTTTTGAATATTTATATTTCTAAATGTATTTATATTCATATGTTACAGTATTCATAACATGAGGGAGTCCACCGCCGGCTGACTTGTATGTTCGGCCAGTATACAAAAGTCTTGTTACTGTAGGGTGTGTGTGACGTTTTACATCGATTGGGTCCTGAGTCAGTCATAAAATGACAGGTATAAAGCAGACATCAGCACATACTAAGCCTCAGGACTTTTCTGATGCCTGTCAGATTGTCTTCTCCGGTTGTCGCTCATCAGAGAGTTGCAGATTCTGTTCAGATAAGTGCCCCGTTGGGGTTTTTTTCTTATTACTTTACTTGTTATTGTTATCACTGAGGTTATGCATCAGCTAGGAAGGGTAAATGTCAGTGTGGAAGGCAAATACCACATAAAGACTCCCACGACTTTTGTCTCTTTTGCCTAGGCCCTGACCACGACCATCCCTCCTGCTCGATTTGCAAGGTCTTTCTTCCCAAGACCCTTCATAATTGTTTAGCTTCCATTAATTTGTACCTAGAAAACCAGCTCCTTAAGCACCTAGCAAGGATATGGAAGGTACATTGGGTCCTTCAAGTGAGCTGCTTATTAAGAAGGCCAAGAAATCTAGGCCTGACTTTGCTTATCCAAGAAATCTAGGCCTGACTTACCCGCTGCTCTTGCAATTCCAGACGTCTCTCCCAATGCTGATGTTGGCCCAGAGACTGTCTTGGAGTCTGTAGGGGAACCTTCCATGGGTACTGGTGTGGAAGCCATTAAGGATTCTACTAGCACATTCTTGGGGATATGCAGACATCTGCTCCGGATGTAAGGGGGTATCCCAGGCACATTGTTACTAAAGGTCAGCTTGGCATTCCACAAATAGATATTACCAAGTGTTGGCCGACATCGGGCCTCTCATTCTTCTGCTGCATGGATGCTCCACAAAAGAAGAAGCTGAAAACTAAACATGCTTCTCCTGCCTCTTCTCCTGCCTCCCAAGAAAAACCTGCTACTTGGCAAGCTTTCTCCCAAGGACTCTTCAATGCTTTTATGGCCCTGAGACAGTCTTCAGGTCTCTCTGTCCCTTATCCTTCCTTTTCTCCTTCTACTCCACCACACAAGGGGATTACTGTGGAGATTTCATCAGATGAAGATGATTCATCTTGGGATGAGTCCTTGGCATATTTTGCCAAAATATTATATTTAGGCTATGCTTCCCCAGATGAGGAATCAAATGGCACAGATTCCCCAGGACAGGATATTTCCTTTGGGGAAACTAATGAGGAAATTCTTTAAATGGGATCATTCTCAGGTGTCAAGACATCCAAAAAGGTAATTTGACCTCCCGCAGATGAATTCATCTTCCCCATCTGCCACTCCCCCTGTTCTGCCAGTCTTTTAGATGCTTTCTCAGCAGCCTCTAAGTGTCCTGACTCTCAACCTCCTGCCTCTAAAAGGCCAGACAGGTTCTATAAGGTGCCAGAGGATTCTAAATTCCTGTTTAAATGCCACTCTGCAGACTTTACAATTTCTGTGTCTGCTGACAAGGCCTCCAAGATGTTGCCCTCCACTTCTGTTCTCTCATCAGACAAAGAGAGTAAAGTTATGGCTGGGGAAGAAATGTTATACTTCTGCATCTCTGGCATTCAGGGCCAAGAATTACCAGACCCATATGCCTAAATATTCCTTAGCCCTTCTCTCGGACACTTGTAAGTTACTTTCAGAGCTTCCAGATTCCCATACAAAGGCTCAGATCTGATATTGTTAATCCTCGTTCATTCCTTACGCATGGGTATCGGTTCCGAGCTCGGAAACTAGCCAGCCATGTTCCAAGCTTGCGCCAGTTTCAAACTCTCGAGCTAAACTCTTACCCACAATTCCCCTCTCCCTGTTACCTCAGATTTTGTTTGCCGCATTGCCATTTGGTCATGTCAAGCTACTTCTCTTGAGCTAAGTACAGTCAATTGTTTAATTGCTTTACAGATTACTTTTCTGTCAGAAAAGTTCATATTTTATTGTCTCTTACCCTATCACATCTAGCGTTAATAATTTCTTCATGTTTTTCTGCTTTTTCTTTACTACTTTTACCGCAAGGTATTCTCTCTTTACCATCGTTGGTAATCTTTTTCCCTTTTTTCTCTCATACCTTCGGGTACTCTCTTGTACCATTGTTGGTACTTTTCTATTAATTAATTTGCAGTCATGGCAGATTAAAAAAGGTAGTCCGGGGTTTAAGCGGTGTTCTGATTGTGGACACAAACTGCCTACTTCTGATGCACACTCTTTGTGTGTTTATTGTTTGGGAGCTTCCCATTTGTCTGTTGACCCACCCTGTACTATTTGTGGGAACTTTTCTAATAGAACCTTGTTGGAAAGGGAAAACAAGCTGATACTGAAGGAACTTCTAAAATCTCCCTTTTCAGAGGCTACTTCTGGGTTGGAGGTCTTAACTCCTCCTAGACCCCATAAGAAAATGGATGTTCCTACTAAGGCTAAATATTTGCCTTCATCCCCGGCTGGGGACTCCCAGCAACTGAAACCTCAAAAGGCTAAAGTTTTGGCTCCGGAGCTCTCTCAGTCAGCCCCAGTGCTTTCGGTGCCTAGACCTTCAGCTCCATTAATGATTTTGGCTCCGTCTTCTCCTGCAGCCTTCTATATATTGGCACCGAGGGGCTCCTCGGTTCAGACCATTACTACTGTATCGGCACCAATCATTCAGTCGGCGCAGACCTTGACCGTGTCAGCTCCGAGATCTTCCTCAGAACCGACACTTTTATTGTTGACTCCAGTTTTGTCGGTTCCAACTTCGGCACTGACAACCACTTTGGCACCGACCCTGTGTCAGTGCAGACAATGACCTCGGCACCGATGACCTCTTCGGTGCAGACAACAGTAGTCCAGTCTCTCTCGGCACCATTGCCCTTGGTGCAGTCAAATGAGATGGGCACCAAGTCTGCTTCTTCTGTGGACAGGCCTGTTTCTCCCTCAGTCTCCCTGAGGTCCACTATAAGCCTTTCCGAACATGATGTGTTGTGTCTTGTGGACCAGGTACTCTTGGCCAGAGGTATCCCACCCCTCAGGAACTATTCTTCCTTGGGAGGTGATCACCCTTCTCCAAAGACCCCTTCTTATTCTCCTACTTCATTGTCTTTGAAGTCCATGGATGTTGCACAGTCTTCCCCTTCTGCGGTTCCCTTTATGGATCTCACTAAGGAACTGCAGTTGCCTTCATGGCAGGAAAGTTTTGCTGTGACCCAAGATGTCAGCTGTGACACTCATAGCTTGCTGCTCCACAGCCATCCAGGGACTCCGGGTCAGCAGGCTGAGCCACTTAGGGGAGGGGTGACCCCCGTCCTAGACATACACTCCTCTTCGGGTGGACCAGCCTTCCAACTCATGGAGAAGGCTTTCACTGCTGCTGGTGATACAGAACTGTCTATACCTCCCCCCTCCTCTTGTACACTGGTTTCACAAGTCGCATCTAGCGGACATCGGGTGCAAGGGCCGCAGGACATATTCCCTCAGGGATCCCCTTTTCCACCGTCTTCTCCAGCTTCTCCTACTGAGGAGGTCCACCGGAAAAGTTCATGTAAGAGGAAGCACATGGACTCCACAGAGGAGTCCCTCATCGAAGACACAGATTTTGATGAGGAGGAAGGATCCCCTCAGTCACCCTCTGAGGTATCCTTTGGCGATATCCTTGAAATCCTGAAACAGAGAGGTGACTGGCAGTCCTCTAATCCAACCTCTGAGGAATCTGCATTCCTGCAGGCCTTTCTCACCCGGCCCCCTACCTCCTGGGTTACTCCACCTGCCAATGAACTTGTCCTGCTCATTGTGCAGCATGCTTGGAAGGCTCCTGATACCGTTTAAGCTATTCCCTGAAGGCCGGATAAGATCTTGTCCCCTCCTGCTTCAGATCCCCATTGGTCCAAAGGTCTTCCTGTGGATGCTTTGTTGGTGGCAGCTGCAACAAAAAAGGATCTGGCAGAAGAAGAAAGCCAGACTGTCTGTCCACCTAACAAAGAGTCCTGGGCCCTGGACAGGATAGGGAAGCGCACCTTTGCTTCAGCGACCTTTGCTATCCAGTCCCTGAATTATATGGCACATTTTACCAGGCTTCAAAGGGATCTGGTTTCTGAGCTCTCTGAAACCTTGGCTGGTGCCGTGTCTGATGAGGTCCGTGACAAAGTGGCCTCTCAGCTGGCCACCATTGAATCTATATCTAACTCCTCTATGTGACTGATATCTCATGCATCAGAAGGAGCAGCTAGAGCAGTGGGTTCAGCTGCGGTCTTGAGACGACACGCCTGGATGTGCTTGTGCAACTTCGTGGAACCCTTTAAGTCTTCTTTTCTTAATGTCACCATTGAGGACTCCTCATTGTTTGGGCCCAAAGTTAAAAGCACACTGGCCAGATGTGAACAGGACGGTAAGACCCTTTCTGCCATAGGTGTCCGTTATTCTTCCCCTCAATGTGCTTTCTCCTGAAACCAAAAGAATGGGAAGATATGGTTCAAGAAATCTCAGGGTCCTTTCCATGACACACAGGCCGAGTTCTCCCCCAGAGGCAGAGGGGGAAACTCACAGGGAAGATGCTTCTTTCGGGGCAGAGAGGGTCCGCATAACCGGGGTTCCAGGGATTCTTTCCCTGGTCAATCCTACCAGCGCTCCTGAAGAGCGGCCCAACTCCTTTCCTCTGGAGGTGGTTGGGGGATGTTTCTCCTTGCACCCTTCTGCCTGGCTAACCATCACCACTGATTCCTGGGTACAAAGGATTATAACCAGAGGTTATCATATCACCTTCGATCTTTGTCCCGTCCCTTCAAAAAATCTTCCCGACATTCCACCACGTCAAAGGGAAGAAGCAGCACTAGAGATAGAAAAGCTGTTAAGAAAGAGAGTCATCCAAACAGTCCCTCCAGACCAGATAGGATCCGGATTCTACTCAAGACTATTTTTGGTGCCAATGAAAACCGGGGACTGGAGACCAATTTTTGATCTCAGTGTACTGAACAAGTTTGTGAGAGTACAAAAATTCTGGATGGTCACAATACAGTCTATCCTCCCACTTTTGGAAAAAGATGATTGGATGTGCTCTGTAGATCTTCAAGATGCATACTACCACATAAAGGTGGACAGGCCATCAAGAAGATTTCTGCACTTCCGTGCAGGAGCCAGTCACTATCAGTTCAGAGTACTGCCCTTAGGACTCTCTATAGCCCCCAGAGTGTTCACAAAGTGCATGGCAGTTGTCACAGCTCACTTGTGACTTCAAGGATTCCAGGTGTTTCCATACCTAGACGACTGGCTCATTTCCTCCCTCACCAGACATCTACTGGAAAAAGCTCTGGCATACTCTCTCATCACTGCTCAAAGGCTAGGCATAACCATAAACTGGTAGAAATCCAATCTCACCCCATCTCAGTCGACAGAATTCATAGGGGTTATCTTGGACACAAAAAACTGCAGAGCTGCTATTTCAGAGCACAGAATTCTACGGATAAAGTAAGGCCAGTTATTTTACATTAAGAAGGTCCGTGGTCTGCACTCTTGTGGGAGGAGAGGCTGGACTCTGCCCTTCTGAGCTGGAAATTTCTGGTTAAAGGCTTATAGTGCCTGCATATTTGAACTGTTTCTTACTGAAATTGGTACACCTTGTTTGCTGTAGCATAGACTAGATCCAGGCCTGCTAAATCTAGCTTTGTTTGTATGCTTGTATGTTTGCTTGTTATTTCCCTGAAACACTAATTCCACCTAAAAACGCAGCTTTTCAGAGCTTCTGTGGATCCCTAGTGATATCTGCATTGCTTACTGTACTTATTTCCTTGTTTCACTTGAAAGTTACTGTTTGTCGTTTTTGCATTTAAGTTACCTGTAACACATTGCATTTAAGTTATCTGGCACTTGCTCACTAAAGCAAAACTCCCCTTGAGTACCTTGTTCCCCATTAGCCCTTTTTTTTCAATTATAAAAGAATTCCCAATACTATTCTAGCATGTCCAAAGGTCAGTTGTCAATCTCTTCTCCTGTCCAGCTGGTGAATGTGGGAATCTTGAGGCAATGTTACAACTGCCTCATGTACACAGACAACCCTCTCCTCCTCCCAACAAATTCCAACACGTGAGAGATGCAACCATATAGCCATACTGGAGGCTAAGCTCTCTCAACTCAGTACTGGCGTAACCAGTCAGGAGGAGAAGGAAACCACACTCACTACAATTCCAGTCTCACATAGACCTACCACGACAGCAAACCAAACACATAAACACACAAAAACATACTCGGAGGCTCTAAATAAAAATCTGCCTAAGCAGCAGAGACCTCCAAAGCAGACACCCAAGCAACCGCTACCCCAAAACAAAACACGTACAACACATAGCTCACAAAGCCAGTGTGCCGAACAGTCACTGCCCTTAAGGCTAAACAACACACCTGATACACTTGTAATAGGTGACTCTATCGTCAGGCACACTGACGTCCCACTCACCAGGCTGAACAAGGAGAAGGTCATGGTGAGCTGCCTGTCGGGCGCTAGGATCTGCCACATAACACAAGCACTCAGGTCACTCCAAGGCAAGTACAAATATGACTCAGTCATTGTCCATGCTGGTGTGAATGACCTGGGACATACCTCCCTGGACTACATGAAAAGAGACATAGAGGAGCTCTCTGAGCATGTAGCCCAGGCCGGTATGACCCTGACCTTGAGTAGCATCTTACCCTTACCAAGAATGATGCTACAATATGAAGACAAGATGATCAATTTCAACAATTGGCTTAAGTATTGGTGTCATTCAAAGGAGATGGGATGACATGCTCGACAAGCCACAATGCTTCGCTAGGGACGGCTTGCACCTGTCACCCCTGGGCTTTCAGATATTGGCAAAGGCTCTTGCTACCCCCATAGTGCCTTTTTTAGGCAAGGCTCAAAAGACAAACCCACCTCCATAGGTATCACAAGGGATAAGAAACTAAGAGTAATGCTACTCAACGCCAGAAGTCTAAACCTCAAGATGCACGCACTCAAAACTCTCCTTAGCATGGAGAACATCGATATCTGTGCAGTAACAGAAACCTGGTTCAAGACTCCCGAGAGCATCCCAGTACTACCAGGTTATACCTCATACCATGCTTTTTGGCCCCAAAACTTGGACCGAACCACAAAAGGAGGGGGAGTATCAATATTCATCAAAGATACCCACACCTCCAGGTTGGTGGCACAGCACGAAGCATCAGAGACTATCCATGTACAACTAACAGTGGGTAAAACTGCCTTCCAGTTTATAGCCTGCTACAGACCACCCTCCCAAACCCAGGAACCCCACTCAGCCTTCCTGAGAACACTGGAAAATATGAAGGTCTCTCCAAACACCATTATATTGGGTGACTTCAACTACCCAAACATAGACTGGGAGCATTACTCTAGCTCCAACACCCTAGCCCAAAGGTTCCTAGAATTTATAAACTCAAATGCTATGGAACAACTTGTTACCACTCCCACAAGAGGGGAAAATGTACTGGACCTGATCATCACCAACATGGGGACTCTATGCTCCAGACCAGAAGTGTATCCCTCATTGGTAAGTTCAGACCATAAACTAATCTCACTGGATATTCACATCCTGACTCCACCCCTGCCCTGAAAACCACAGTGAAAAACTTCTCTAATACAAATTTCACACTCCTCAAAACCGAGGTGGAATCCTTCAAAGCCCCTGGGCCTGTGGAAAATACGGCCCAGACCGCAGAATCCTTTATAAACGCATTCTATGAACACCTTCAGGAATGCATGGATCATGCAATCCCAAATAAAACCAAGTCCCAATCCTCCAAAGGCAGACATCCTGTCTGGTGGACCCCAGCCATAAACAAACTATACAATAGAAGGAGGAAGCTACTACATGATAGAGCAAAATCCCAAAAAGGGAAGGCATCTCTGATCAGTATTAGCAAAAAACTACGGGCACTCATAAAATCGTCTAAGGCCAGCTTTGAGAGAAAAATTGCACAGGACACTAAGGATAATCACAAGGCTTTCTTTAGTTATGTTAGGAACCTGGGTGGAAATTCCCAGATATGCTCAGAATTAGTCCAAAATTACAAAAAATACATCGAACCCACAGACATTGCCAACATCCTAGCTGACAGGTTCAGCGCAAACTTCTCCCCCCCTCTCCACCAAAAGGGCAAATATCTATCCCAGCAGAGTGCTGCCCCCCTGACATCTCAGATGCTCAGGTAAGAGCTGCCCTCTCCAAAGCAAAAAAAAAAACACAGCATCAATGGGACCAGACGGTGTCCCGGGCTGCGTCCTACATGAACTCCAAGAAGAGCTAAACCCAAACATAAAACTACTGTTCAATCTCAGCCTTACTACAGGATATGTACCCAAAGAGTGGCGTACAGCAACAGTGGTCCCTCTCCACAAAGGTGGTGCCTCAATGGATCCTGGAAACTATCGCCCCATAAGCCTGACTAGCTTGGTCTGCAAAGCTATGGAAAGGATCATCATGGACCTCATAAATAAAGATATTGGGGACCTACAGACACTGGATCCTACCCAGTTTGGCTTTGTTAAGGGCAGATCCTGCCTCTTAAACCTGGCTGATTTCTTTGAAACAGTCACTAAGGCCATTGACGAGGGGAAGGTGGTCCACACAGCCTACCTGGACCTCGCAAAAGCCTTTGATACAATACCCCACTCGGGCATTATAGATAAGCTCACCAGCTTAAATATAACCCCCTATGTCACTAGATGGGCTGCAAACTGGCTCAAGGACAGAACCCACATGGTTAGAATTGCTGGAGCCATGTCAGACTCCAAACCAGTTATAAGTGGAGTCCCACAAGGCTCAGTCCTGGGATCTCTCTTGTTCGGTATATATTTCTCAGAGGTACAGGCCAACACGGAAGGACTGTGGCTGACCAAGTTTGCAGATGACAGCAAACTGGGTGCCATAATCGACACTCCAGCCGACACAAGCATCCTCCAAAAGGGCCTCATAGAAACAGACAACTGGTGCCAAAGCCACGGCCTCAAGCTAAACGCCAAAAAGTGTATAGTCATCCCCTTTGGCAAAAACAAAGTGCCCACAAATTACCACATAGGTGGTAATCCATTAAGTATGGAAGAAGTAATTAGGGACCTGGGGACCCAAGTTGATAGCAATCTCTCATTTGACAACCACGTGGCCAAAGTGGTTAGAAAAACATTTTATATAGCCCACCTAATCATGAAGGGATTCACATTTAGATCGGGGAGGTCATTGTGCCTCTTTACTCATCCCTCATCAGGCTCATAATTGAGTACAATGCCCCTTTTGGGATGTACCTTACCAGACACCTGCAGCAACTGGAAAGACCCCAAAAGTACCTCACCAAGAGGATCAAAGGGCTCAAACAGATGCCATATGCTGCCCGGTTAAAGAAACTCCAGCTCTACTCAGTGGCATACCACCTGCTCAGAGGCGATCTGTGCCTGACGTATAAAGCCATGTCCAACCCGGAATTAATGGACATGCTGCACCTCAGAAAATCCAAATCCCATCAAGCTACGCACTCGAGAGACTTGAACCTCAGCACTGAAATAAATAGGACATGCTGGAGGGACAGATTCATAACCCAGAGGTTCCCTTCACTCTGGAATAAAATCCCAGTCCAGGTTAGGCAGAGTCCCTCATTGACTCTCTTCAAGAGGAATCTTGATGAGTAGATGGGAGATCGTAGGTTTACCCCAGGTATCACTTCTGTGTCACTGTTAGACAGAGGCACAGTATACTAACCTCGAAAAAGGGCATACCAAAATTATTTTAAAATGGGTGGCGAAAGCCAAACACACTCTGGCTAGGCTTATAAATGCCCTAGGGCAGATAGCCTAGTATGAACATATGAACCTATGAACTAATTCCAATTCTTTCAAAGGAGAAATCCATGGCTCACTTGGTTCTACAGCTGTTGGGGTCCATGGCAGCCTCCATCACCATTGTTCCCCTGGCCAGGTTTCACATGAGACTTCTACAATAGCTACTGCTCACCCAATGGTATCCTTTTCAGCATTCTCTTTCAACCATGATTCGAGTAACTCACAGGTGCAAACAGGATTTAAATTGGTGGATGATACACAATCTCTCACAATGGTCTCGCCCCTTCTCCCCCCAGCAACCCAAGGCCAAAGTGACCACGGACGCCTCCCTGATGGGGTGGGGGGCTATGTCAGGGACAGACAGTCCAAGGCACTTGGTCCGAACTGAAGGCCCATCTGAATATAAATGTTCTAGAGCTGAGGGCGGTGCTTTTGGTGTTGCAAGCATTCCACCCCCTGCTGCCATCTGGGACAATTGCAATTCAATCAGACAACATGGCGGTGGTCTGGTACATCAGCAAGCAAGGTAGAACCAAATCTTACCCCCTTTGTTGAGAGGCCATGAGGATATGGCAATGGGCGATGGCTACCAACTGTTTACTTCTAGCAATGCACATTCTTGGGAGTACCAGCATGATAGCAGACTCAGCAGGTACATTCTTCAACCTCATGAGTGGTCCCTGAATCCCTTGATAGCAGCGGAGATCTTTCACCACTGGGGCCATCCTTTCTGCAACCTCTTTGCATCCCCGACCAACTACAAATGCAGCAACTACTTCACCCTGATTCCCCCTCCGGGGCAGTCACCCAGGGATGCTCTAGTCCATGATTGGCTCTTGGGTCTTCTTTATGCATTTCCACCCTTTCCCCTCATTCCCCATTTTCTGAAGAAAGCCCGTCGGTTGAAGAGCAAGGTGATCCTCATAGCACCATATTGGCCTCGACAGATTTGGTTGTCCTTACTTTGGCCTCACCTACTAGATCAACCATGGATTCTCCATCCAACCCCAGATTTGATCTCACACCCACAGAACCTGATTCATCCCAACTTGAACAGCCTGAAGCTCATGGCTTGGCTACTCCAATTCCCTTGATTGCCAGGCAGAATCATCTTTCTTTACCAGTACATGATATTCTCATTGTTTCTCAAAAGTCTTCCACTAGAATTACTTATCTGAGCAAGTGGAAAAGATTTACCTGTTGGTTGAAAGATAAACAAGTAGACCCCTTTACAGCACCAGTGTCGATAATACTAGACTATCTGGCCGACCTGTTTCAATCGGGTCTATCGGCCTCTACCATTAGAGTTCATTTGGCTGCAATTTCTAATTTTCATGAGGGTGTCCAAGATTCCTCTCATGTCCCATAAATTATATAAGACCTTTATAAAAGGTGTGAATCATCTGAAGCCACCTTTTAGAGAACCTATTCAACCATGGGATTTATCATTAGTTCTACAAGCTCTGACAATGTCACCTTTCAAACCAGCCTCTTCTTGTGACCAAGTATTTGTCATGCCAGACGTATTTCTGAACTTCAAGCTTTATGTTTCAAGAGTCCATACTTGATTTTTCATAGAGATAGAGTGTCTCTGAGAACTAATCTGTCATTTCTGCCTAAAGTGATCTCTGAAATGTCCATTAATCAAGCCATTGACTTGTCAGGTTTCTTTCCCAATCATTCAAACAGAGGAGAGTATTACATACCCTAGATATACACAGGCAAATCCATTTTTACTTAAACAGGACTAAACCCTTTCGTAAATCTGACCAGTTATTTTTGGCCTTTTCTGGACCTAGATTAGGATCTGCTGCTGCTAAGGTCACATTAGCGAGATGGTTGAAGGACTGTGTGATCTTCATTTATACACAATGTAATATCTCGTTGCCTACTACCATGAAAGCTCATTCAACAAGGTCGGTGGCAACTTTTGCTGTCTTCCATGCCAGAGCTTTTTTACATGACATCTGTGCAGCTGCAACTTGGGGTACGCCTCATACCTTCATCAATCATTACAAATTGGGTTTGGCCTCCAGGGTAAGAGCATCTTTCAATTCTATGGTGCTCAGGAATGTCCTTCCATGAGAGCCTCCCAGGAATAGAGGTATCTGGGGACTCTGTCCCATGCGTAAGGAATGAACGAGAATTAACAATATCAGATAAAGACGTTATGTCTTACCATAATGTTCCATCTGTATTGTTGATCCTCGTTCAGTCATTATGACCCTCCCTCCTTCCCCCTCCTGTGGTTTCTAGTGGATCTCACCATCCGGTTCTCTTAGGTTATTTGTCCAGAGGTAGCCTCTACCTTCTTTGACTTGCAAACTTAATCTGAGGTAACAGGGAGAGGGGGATTGTGGGTAAGAGTTTAGCTCAAGAGTTTGAAGCTGATGCGAGCTTGGAAAATGGCCGGCTTAGTTCTGAGCTCGGAACCGATACCCATGCGTAATGACTGAACGAGGATCAACAATACAGATGGAATGTTATGGTAAGACATAACTTCTTTTTATCATCCATTCTGAACTCTTCTGCTCAGCTTATACACCATTCCATTAAGTGTAGCTGCTTTTGGGTCAATTCTCAGGTGGTACGACTGACTCAGACTACAGCCCTTGCCAGGTGATATAAAGATTAAAATCATGGATGTTTCCCTGGACAACAAGGCTTTTTTTAGAACCTCTACTGCAGAACTCTTTGAGTCATTACTAGGGAAGGAAAGAGAGCTGCAAGACCTTAAGCACATCGTTGCTTCCCTGGTTCCAAAATTTCAGAGGAACTATCCCTCTAAAATACCCTTTGTTAGGAAACCTTCTATACCCCATTCTTCCAAGGGTAAAGAGATGCTAGGAAGTAATTTTTATCCAAATCCAAATCCAAATTTTCCACATCTTCTCCTGCTGCTCTTAAGCCAGGTAGTCTTTGACTACCTATCCCCTGGCACCCAGACTCCACTTTCCTCTTACCTTTCTCTGTCTACTTGGAAACAGACCACCCAAGACTCTTGAGTCCTCTCCATTATTCTTCAAGGATTCTTCATGGTGTAGAAGACTCCACCTTCCTTCAGGGGTATACCACAACCCCCAAAGGAACAATTGGATTTATTAACCCAAGTCATTTTCAGTCTTCTCTCTCAGGACACCATTTAGAAAGTGCCACCTTCTCAAACAGGGAAAGGGTTCTACTCCAGGATGTTCCTTGTCCCCAGGAAAGATGGGCCCTGAAGCCCCATACTAGACTTATCTCACTTAAATGCATTTTTGAAGGTTCCCACCTTTCACATGCTGCTATCCTTGCCCACTCTTCTTTCCCTCATCCTTCCTCAGGCCTACATGGTGTCTCTGGACAAAAAAGGATGCTTATCTCCACATTACCATTCACCCTCAGTTCAGGAAGTATCTTCACTTTGCTATTGCTTTCTTCTTCTTCTGGCTTTTCCCGATGAGGGGCCGCCACAGCGGATCACCTGTCTGCTCATGATTGGCAGTAGAGTATTACGGTGTCGAGTTGCCAGCCTGGCACCCAATCTTCCACGGAAGGCACACACATGCACACACACACTCATGCCAAGGGCCAATTTAGAGTGTCCAATCCACCTACAGCATGTCTTTGGGAGGAAACCGGAGCACCCGGAGGAAACCCACGTGACCACAGGGATTGCATGCAGACTCCACACAGAAGGCACCCCAGCTGAGGATCAAAACAGGGAACCTCTTGCTGTAAGGTGACAAAGCTAACTGCTGCACCACCGTGGTCACCTTTGCTTTCTCACATTTGCAATTCTCTGCCTTGCCTTTTGGAATGTCTATGGCCCCAAGGATTTTCACAAAATGCTTAGTGCCTATCATGGCCTTTTGCAGACTAAGGGGTATCCAAATTTTCCCATACCTGGATGATCTTCTTCTCCAGGCTCATGCTCTAGGCACCCTTCAAGAGAATCTACTCTTCATGGTGTCATTGATGGAGGGTGTAGGATTCACTACCAGTTTCCAAAAGTCTGCCCTGGTTGCTTCACAAGACCATGACTTCCTGGGTTGCAGAATCCAAACAGATAGGATGTTGGCTTCCTTAACATCTGAAAAGGTTCTATCTCTCACCACCTACTTTCAGGCTCCCTTGTCTCTTCCATCCCCGACTGCCAGGGAATTTCTCCACCTCTTGGGCTTCATGGCATCCACTATTCCCATCTTCAAAGCTTTTCTTCTTCCAGGCTCCCCAAAGTGGTTCAGAGACAATACCACAGTCCTTTGATATGTCAGCAAGCACTGGGGGACTAAGTCTTATCTCCTGTGTAGATTGACTCTCCAAGTTTTGGAGTTAGTATCTCAGAGTCAACTCACCCTCCAAGCTGTTTATATTCCCTCCACTCAAAATGTTGTGTCAGGCACATTGAGTAGGTTCATGATTCAGTTCCACAAATGGATGTTACACAGTGATATGTTTCTGGACATTGTTTATCAGTGGGGTGCACCTCAGATAGATCTTTTCACCTTTCCCATGAACAGACAACTTTAAAAGTGTTGTGCAAGAGCTCCCAGTCCTCTGGCATGAAAGGTGGACACCCTGCCCTTTTCTTGGAAGGGGATGTTTCTATGTGCATTCCCCCCTTCCCACTTCTCCCAAAAGATCCTGCTGAAGATTCAACAGGAGCAACCAAAAATCTTGTTGGTGACTCCCTTTTGGCCAAGACAGCATTGATTCCCCCTTCTCCTGCATTTAGACAAGGGCAGTCATCACAAGTTACCCCACAGAGTGGGCCTACTCACACAGGACAAGGGATCTCTAACACACCAACATATGGCAACCCTGCAACTGACCCTGTGGGTGATAGGGTTTAGATTCCTTTCAGGCACCTTTTTTTTCTGAGGAAGTGCTGCAAGTTCCACAGGAGGCCAGAAAACCCAATACTAGGAAGTCCTATAGTTCTGAATGGAAAAGGTTTTCCATCTGGTGTCTTTCTAAGGACCTGCCGCTGGTGGATGTTCCAGTAGTTCTGTCCTACCTGTGTGAATTACTGAAGACGGGATTGTCATATTCTTCAGTAAAAGCTTATCTTTCCACTATTCCACTATCTCAGCATGTCTGCCTATGATTCCTCCCTTGGACTCAAGGCTGGAAGTTAACATTTTCCTTAAAGGCACCCTACATATTAGACCACCATGGAAACCAGCTCCTCCTCCTTGGGATCTAAATTTTGTTCTAGAAAAACTTATGCTGGCTCCCTTTGAGCCAGCAAGTTCTTCCCCTCTTCAGCATTGCACCTGGAAAACAGTTCTTCTAGTGGCTATTACCACAGCTAGAAGGGTTTCTGAACTTCAGGCTCTGATGGCTTCTTCCCCTTTCACTGGTTGACACAAGGATAGGGTGTCCTTATGCACTAACCCCTCTTTTATGCTCAAGGTGGTAAATTAGTTGTCACTCAATTAGTCCATTCATCTTCCTGCCTTATTCCCTTCTCTACAGTCCTCTAGTGAGAGGATTTTACACACTTTATATGTGCATAGACAACTCAGATTTTATATGGACAAAACTAAACCCATTAGGAGTTCTGATCATCTTTTTATCTCCTATCATCCAAGGGCCCTTGGGCAGGCCTGTTTCCAAACAGACTATTTTCACTTGGATTTCCAAAACCATTTTCTTTAGCTGTGTGTCCCATGGGAAAGCAGTTAGGACAGATTCCACCAGAGTTGTGTCCTCTTCTGGTGCCTTTTTTTCAAGGGTCTAGACACCTGCTCTATATTAGAAGCAACTACCTGGTCCTCTGTACACACTTTCAGAAAACACGATAAGTTAGATGGCATTTCCAGATCTAGAGCTGGTTTTGCAAGGGCTGTTCTGCAGGGGTTTGTAGAATGTGCTACTGCCCCTCCCCCCAACTCTTCCTGTGCATGAGTTTTGATATTCTCCCTCATGTTATGAATACTGCAACATATGAATAGAAGGACATAGAATAGTTGTGTAAAATCTTACCTTAACCATAGATGTCTTTCTCTTCTACATGTTGCAGTATTCTCCACAACCCCTGCCTTCCCCTTGACACCTGCTTGTTTGCTGGTGGTGTGTTTCTTCACCTTTGTGCAGGCTGGTGCTCTTTCAGCATTCAGTTCTGAAGCTTGATACATGCTGACATCCACTTTATACCAAATGTCATTTTATGACCGATGTAGGACCCGATCTATGTGCAACGTTGCACATACCCTACATTAGCGTAAAAATTTCATATACTTGCCAGACATATGAATCAACCGGCAGTGGATTTCCTCATGTTATAAATACTGCAATATATGGAAGAGAAGGACATCTATGGTTATGGTAAGATTTTACACATTCTTTCTTTCTAAATCTTAGGTTTCTGCTATTGTTAATTTCCCTTTCCACTTTTTCAGTATGGTTATACTCTTTCACATACTATCGCTAGTATACTTTCTTCTACAGTTCTGTAGTTCTTTAATACCATTATTGTTAGTCCTGTCCTTTTCCACTATCCCTTAAAACACTTCCTGTTATTTAATAAATAGTGTTTCTACTCGTAAACTGTGAACTAAAATATTTTTTCTTTTACCTTTTCTTCAATATGGCTGATAAAGATAAAAACCTGGCTGGGTTTAAAAATGTGAGAAAGGAGGACACAAATTCTTTCCTTTGATGCCCACACACTTTGTGTGTACTGTTTAAGTCCACTCCACCTACAGGAAAACTGTGCAATATGCCGTGCTTTCAACCCTAGTGCACTGGTTGAATATAAAAATAAATTGATCCTTAAGGGGTTGTTTCCCTCTTCTTTTAGAGAGGCATTATCTGGAGCTTCCCCCTCCTCTAGTACATCTTCAGGAAAATCTAAGAGAAGATCTTCTTTGGATCCGTCTACTCCCTGGGATCCTAAACAAAAGAAAATTAAGTCTTTTGATCTGACCTCAACCTCAGATCTAAAACTAAAGATGTCAGATCCGACTACACCATTGGATCCGAAACCTAAAATGACCATTTTCTTGTGTTGGACTCAGATAAGAGTGCTTCAGATCCAGATCTGCAAACACCCGATATTCCTTGTCTTCTGAGAACTATATATTCTTCTTCAGTGGACCCAGTCCCTTCTAGAGTTCTTTCACTTTTTTAGAGACACCATAGTCCCAGTCACTAGTTTGTACTCGCTCTTCCAAGAACGTTAATGAAGAAGATGTGGAGAGGTTAGCGAGAAAGATGTCAGTCAGTGCAGAGCATGTCAAGTACCCTTTTGGCTCCTACCCCCTCTGGGTCAGATCATCTTACCTTCCACTACACCCCTTATGCAAGTTCCTCCTCCATCTCCCTTATCAGTCTTGGGGTTTTCAGATCTGAACCTTCTGGGCCCATCACCATCAGATTCAAGAATTACTTTGTCTTCAGATCCATAATTCACTCCGAGTTCTTTAGTTTCTTTGGATGTGGAGGGCTGTTGGAGCTGGGGCTACCCTGTCGGCTCTGGGGTGTCTCAGTCGACTCCAAAGTTTTTGTAGCCATCTTTGTGCCTTGGGGCATCTACACAATTTATTTCTGCTCTGTTTTCAGCCTTGGGGAAGTTCTCCTTGGAGCGGAAGGGGACTATGGTTCGAAAGCTTGTCCTTACAGATCCTCTCTGGGGGAGGTGTCTGTCTTTGAGGTCATGGAGAGATCCATTTTAGCTTTCTCAACAAAGATGGTTCCCTCCCCTTTGGATCCTCCATCTGCAGCCTTGTCATCTCTCTGCTTAGAGTCTCATCTATCTTCTCCACAGGGACAGCTGGTACCAAAACCCCAGGCTTCCCAGAACGGTGTCCACACCTCTTCTGATACCTTTCCAGAGCATCCCACTGAAGAGGTCCATAAATAGACAACATGAAAGAGGAAGCACTTGGATTCCCCCAAGGAGTCAGTCACAGAAGATACAGACATTGAGGAAGATGAAGAGTCCCTGCGGTCACCTCCTGATGATGTCGTTTGGAGGCATACTTAAAATCCTAAAACAGAGAGATGGCTGGAAGTCCAGCAACCCTTCATCTAAGGAGTCTGTATTCCTGGAGGCATTTGGTACTCGTCTACCTCTGGGATGACTCCACCCACTGATGACCTCATAGATTTGGTGTCTCCGTGGGCATGGAGGGCCCTGGACACCACTGAGCCAGTCCCTTGGAGGCCAGAAAAAATTTTGCCAGCCCCTGAAGACAGACAATTTTAGACAAAAGGTGTACCTGTGGATGCCATGACTAAGAAGGAACTATCCTAAGAGAGTTCCACTGTCCATCAACCAAACAAGGAGTCTCGAACAATGGACAGATTTGGGAAGCATGTCTATTCTTCAGCATCCTTTACCTTGAGGTCTATAAATTGTTTGGCACATTTCACCAGGTTGCAGAGAGACTTGAACGAACTTTCTGCAACTCTTTCAGGTGCCATTTCTGATGAGTTACAGGCATCTGTCACTTCTCCGTTGGCTACCCTGCAGGCAATTTCCAATTCCTCCATGAGGTTAGTCTCACATGCAGCCAAAGGAACCTCAAGGGCAGTGGGTTCCAGTGTTTCCATAATGAAGCATGCCTGAATGTGTTTATGTGGTTTTGTGGAGCCCTTCAATTCTTTGTCAGTGCTTACTTTGATGGAATGTCTTTGTTTGGCCCCAAAGTTAAGGACACTTCATCCAGGTGTGAAAAGTATGGAAAAACCCTGTCTGCTGTGACTATGTTTTTCTGCACCTCAAAGATCCTTCTCCAGGAATCAACAAGGTGCTAGGGAAATGTGGCTCAAAAAATCCCAGGGTCCTTTCCACAACACATGTGGAGGAGTTTTCCCCCGAGGTAGGAGGGAATTCAAATGGTAGATGCCACCCTTGTGGCAGAGGTGGCCTGCAGAACCAAGAGTCTAGAGATTCTTTTTTCGATAAACCCTTCTAGCCTTCTTGAATGGAGGCCCTATTGTCCCCCTCTGGAAGCAATTGGGGCTGTTGGTCCCTGCACCAGACAGTCTGACTAGAAATAAAAACAAATACTGGAGTGCTGAGGACCATTTCTAGAGGCTATATAATTCCCTTTCCCTTTCACCTCATATCTCAAGGAAATTCCCTGATGTTCCACCCAGTCAGAAGGAACAAGCAGCATTTCAAATACAAAAGTTGATAGAAAAAAGGAGTCATCCAAAAGGTCCCATCAGACCAGATAGAATCCGGAACTCACTCAAAATTCTTTTTAGTGCCAAAGAAAACAGGGGACTGGAGATCAGTCTTGGATCTCAACATGTTGAATAGATCAGTTTGATGTACCAAGTTTTGGATGGTAACAGTTCAGTCCATACTCCCATTTCTGGGAAAGGACAATTGGATGTGCTTGTTAGACCTTCAGGATCCGTACTATCACATAAAGATGAACCGGCGGTCCATAAGGTACTTACACTTTCAGCTGGGAGCCAGTCATTACCAGTTCAGAGGTCTGGACTTTGGTCTCTCCACAGCCCCCAGGGTGTTCAAATGCATGGCAGTAGAGGCAGCTCACTTGAGACTGTAAGGATTCTGGGTGTTCCCATACTTAGATGACTGGCTTATTACTGTCCCAACAAGACATCAAGTAGTAGATCAGGTTCTCCAGACTTGTTCTCATCTGGGAATAATCATAAATTATGAAAAGTCTCATTTGGAACCTACTCAAAAGTTGGAGTTTATACGGGCATTATTCAACACAAAATCAATGATAGTGTCACTACCTCCTCTAAGAGTTCAGACCTTAAGAACACTGGTCAGGAAGATAATCTGCAGTACACAAATGTATGCCTGTTTGGTTCTTCGGGCTGTAGGATCAATGCCATGGCAATTACCTTAGTACCATTAGCCAGGTTCTACATGAGGATTTTACAGTGGATATTAGCCATACAATGGTCAATACTTTATCAGTCAATGTCAACCCTAATACATGCACTCATATTTGCAAGAGAGATCTGAGGTGGTGGTTCTACTAGGCCGACCGCCATTCATTCCCCCTCAGCCCAAGGCCATAGTGACCATGGATGCTTCCCAGTTAAGGTGGGGGGCATTATCTGGGGAAGACAGTCCAAGACACTTGTTCTAGAGATGAGAGCAGTGCTTTTAGAATTGCAGGCATTTCAAGAAGCTCTCCCCTCAGGAATGATTGCAATTCAAATAGACATGTCAGTAGTTTGGTACCTCAACAAACAAAGAGGAACAAAATCTTACCCTCATGTTGAGAAGCTCTCAGATTGTGGCAATGGACAATCTCATCTGACCACTTTCTTATAGTACAGCACATTTCTGGCAAGTCCAATGTGATAGCGGACAAGCTGATCAGGTGCATTCTCCTACCTCATGAATGGTCTCTCAACAAGAGTGTGGCAGAGACGATTTTTCACCAGTGGGGCCAGCCTTGCTGCAATCTTTTTGCCTCTCACTCAAACAACAAATGCAGGAGCTACTTTGCCCTAATCCTCTTACAGAGGAAGTCACAGAGGGATGTTCTACTTCACAATTGGTCCCCAGGTATGCGTTATGCCTATCCACCAATCCCACTAATTTCTAAATCTCTGCAAAAGGTTTCCATGTTGAAGAGTAAAATTGTCCTCAATGCACCCCTTTTTGGCCTCTACAGATTTTGAACCCTTTCTTTGGCCTCACTTACAACACCCACAATGGACTCTGGATCTGACTCGAGACCTCCTGTCTCACCCAACAGGCATGATTCATCCAGACATATCGAACCTCAGGCTGAATGCCAACTTCTCCAGTTCCATTAACAGCCAGACAACCTATGCTCTCTTCTGTAGCCCATCAAATACTCTATCTTCACATAAACTATCTATATGTAAACTTTAGTAAATGCAAATGATTTGCTTATTGGGCCTGTTAAATTACTGTTGATATTTTTTCAGCCTCTTTGCAGAGTACCTTGAATTTTTAGCCTTAATTTTTAAAGTAGTAGCTAGCTCTTCCTCCACAGTTAAGGTTCAACTAGCAGCAGTATCGA